>NC_092198.1:16595000-16895000 GCF_043641665.1 Enoplosus armatus | reverse complement strand
TTGTATCCTGATGCTTATCACCGCTACGCTGCTGATTACGCTCATGCCAACACCATATTCTTTGAGGGCTCCCTGAAACAGCAGAGCCCTTTTCACAAATCTAACTGGAGCTTATTTGCTATAAATGCTCTGACTGAAATGAATTTTGTCACCACACACCTTTGCAAACTCTAAGGTAGGCCTATCTTAACTTTTGACAACTGCTTTTTCTTCTCAGCACTAACAATCGACTGTAATCAGTGCTGAAGTGATTATTCAATCAACACAAGTAAATCAGCAGCAGTTTGGATGACTGATCACTTGTTCCAGAGGAGGATTTTCTCTGTTTTGTATCACTGTTGGTTTAATATCTAATAATATATAAGTGGGAATATGGGACTGTCGGTCAGACAACAAACCAGAAGAAAACATGTTTCATTTTATAGACTAAAGCAGTGGTTCCCAAGCTGGGGGTCGGGACACCCACAAAGGGTCTCAAGACCAATCTGAGGGGTCACTGGATGATGACGAAGATAGGGCAGCAGAGAAACATATCTGCTCCACCAAATTATATTTATTTTTACAGACTTTCCTGTAATCTTTGCTTTGTGAATTGCTAGATAATTTTACTTTTAAAAAATATTCAGTAAAATAAGGACAAAAGCCACTCTTTGGTTCAACTAGTGACACCAGTACACAAATTAAACCTGTGAAAAGGGGTCTCAAGCAGACATTGCATCGTTTTAAGCTGAGAAGGTTGGGAACCACTGGACTAAAGGATTCATCTGAATCAATTAATCTGAAAATTGAGTAACAGATGAAACAATAAGAAAAGACCTGTCCTGTGATTTAATGTCAATTTTCAGTGTGATACTGTATCAAACACTAGGGTATATCTTTTCATGTTTAATTACCAGTTTTCTTATTTAATCCCTGATTTTCAAGTTACATTTTTCTCTGTACATAGAGAGGACAATATAGCTACAGCATTATGTGCAGCAGGGCTTGTACATACGGGCAGCAAAAAGAGCTGCAGCTCTGGGCGCTCATGATTCAGACAACTCCCGTACAGTACACACACCAGAAGAAAACCACACACAGCAAGAGTTACCTTTTCTTCTCTGACAGAGGAATCAGAGGCTGTCACGTCATTGGTCAAGCGCAGCGCAGACGGCCTCAAAAGGCTCGACGTGACTCACCTGCGGTTTCACAGCGGCTTCCATGAGAAGGAGCCCGTTTCCTGCCCACGGCTCTGCACTCACCTTTCACTGAAAATGACTGATTTCTCAGTGGTCGTCGCTTACAATGCGAAATAGCCTCAAAGGAGGTGAGGCAGTGCCGAACAGTGAACTCTCTTATCGACTGCAACACTAAAAGCACAGGTCTGACACTTGAACGATGTCAAGTGCGGGTAAGATGTATTTGAGAAGATAAAGAAAGCGTTCAGTGAGATCTGCTTTGATTACTCTCTGTTGAAAGTGAACTGAAGCTCTGAATAAGCAAACAAAACCTAAAGGAAAGTCTTATTTTATGAATGTGCTGTTGTCATTTCAGTGTGAGTGTGTTTTAAATCAATATGAAGCAATGAATTTCAAACTCTAACAGCAGCAGCTTTCACTGGAGCTCAAGGGCACCTCAGCAGCATATTTACAGCCAGAAGACAGTGTTCCTACATTCACCCGCCCGCCTCATGTATTATCCTCTCAACAATAGAGAGCTGGAGTGAGGCGTTGCTCTTTGTAATGAGAGCTTCTCCAGAGTAATGAAACTTGTCTGGAACAAAGAGAGCGGTTCTAATATCAAACTGTGTCCTATTACCATAATAACTGACCTTTCTATTGGCTGAGAGGGGGGACATAGCCTCAGCTCTGTCCCAATCCAAACCTATCGTCTCGATAACAACCTGGAATTAATGCCCGGCATAATGGAGCGCGGGCAAAGGAGGAAAAGAGAAGGTGGAGGGGTTGGCGTGGGTGGTGGAAGACATGTCTTTACAAGGAGAATAAAAACAATGGGAAAAAGGATGCTGAGGGGGAGACAAGAAGGAAGACAGGCTGCATAGGGATGAGGAGGAGGAAAGACGTCGGGGTACAGAGATGCAGAGATGTTTCGACAAAAGGTCTCATGTTGAGAAACATTCGTTCTCCCTCACTTTCTCCCTTTCCCCCTCATTATCCCTCCACAGGACAGAGGGGTGGGGGTGGGGGGGTGAAATGACATTTTCATTTGTTCTCTTAAGGGCTCCTTATTATCACCTTTCATGAGAAACCCTCTCTTTCTCCATCTCTCTCTCTCGTCTCCTTCTTTTTTCCTCTTGCTCCCCCACAATAGATTCAAATAGAAGTTTTTATTCTCTCTCTCTCTCTCTCTCTCTCTCTCTTCCTATCCCCTGTGTCTCTCCACCTCTTTCTTCCTCCTCTCTTGTTCTCTCTCTCTCTCTCTCTCTCTCTCTCTATTCTGCAGTATAATTGCATGGCTGATTAATTATAAGGGAATCAGTAAGAGTGAAAAGAGGAGTTGGCATTTCAACCTACAAAAAGAAAGTAACCCTGCACCCATACACACACACACGCACACACACACACACACACACACACACACACACACACCAACCAACAACAACAACAACAGGTTTTCACCTCTGCATTGACTTGGGGAAAATTAAAGTTTAGCGTGGACCGAAAACCAAAACTAAGAGAAAGGGATGCAAGTTCAAATTTAGCCAGTTCATTGTGGACATTAAGCCTGAGTCTCTCCAGTTGGTTTCACCCATGAATATTCATAACCTGGTCCTGGCCAGTTGGCAGGTTGTCATGAGCTGTGCTCCATTTGCCAAGCCAGTCATCAAAACCAAAACTTAATGATCATAGCAATGCATTAGGAGGACTCGGTCTGTACGAGTAGAACAATTCTGTCAACCAAGATTCAAATCCTTGATTCACTTTTGTCAAATAATCTGGTTTTGGAACATAATCTTAAAATGCTCTCAAGACTTTTCGTATACTTTACTATTTATGGTATCAACATAGTCTTAAAGGTATGTATGGCAGGTTTACAACTGGTCAGGATTCCTGCGTGGTTTGCAGCCTCCTTCTTTCTGTCGCTACAATGTAATCAACTCTTGCAGCAGGTACAGTCAGAATATGTTGAGACCGAATTATCTGACATTATAAACCCCTGACAAAAATTCAAAGCAGATGTTTGAGTGTGGTAAACTGGTGGAGTATTAAAAGGAGGCCTACGTGGCTTGGATGGGAATCTCAGCGCGCAGGATGACTGTGTACCCCGCTGGGGTGTTTTACCTCTTAGCTTTGCCTCTCCAAGTGGATCAATTCCAGAGGATTGATAGAGTTTTTTCGCTGCAGATTGATGTTTGTCGATGTGACTGCAGAACTTGGATTCGGAGGAGCCCTAAATCTCCCCCCCTGTTCTATCTCTCTGTTCCAGTTTGTTGTTGTGCCTCAAAATCAGCAGCTTTAACAGAATAATTTTGGGCGCAGATCGTAAACATCCGATGACTCATCTTTGGGTCAAAACCAAGTTGTACTCATCATTCTGTTTTCTATTTTTCTCTCTTCCTCCTCTCTCCACTCTTTTCATACCTAATCTGTGTTTTGAGTCTGTCTGAGGGTTTTCAGTTTGTTTAAATGCACTGGAATCACCATAGTGCAGTGGACGTATGTGTCTTCTGTGTGTAACCTTACGGATACATGGGTTTGTATTTGCACATGTTGTACATAAATCCCTGTATGTACTTAAGTTGATGTATGCATTAATCCCTGTGTAGAGTGTCTCTTCTTGCATTTTTTAAGGTGTGTGTGTGTGTGTATATATATTTGCGAGTGTGTCTGTGCACACACACCCCTTGATGTGATTTGATCAGACACCAATAAGAGCAAATCTCATTAACATCAAACTGCTTTAGTACTAATCAGGTTACCAAGCAACCAGCCGGCCAATGGCAGCTACTAATGCCATTAAGTCAAGCTGTGATTGGATTGGGATCTTATTTCAACTTCCTGAAGGCTGCCAGCGTTTTAATCAATAAACACAACCGCAGTGATGTCACAGTCCGTTAGAACGGCAAGGCGGTGATGTCACAGCTCATTAAGATTGTAAAGATGGTGGAAGGGATGAGCAGTGTGGATTGGGGTGTTTTTACCGTATAGTCGAAGCCGAGGAAACTCCACCTACACTCCGAAAAGATGTGTGAGGCAGCGTATAAGAACTGTGAGGAGAAAGAAACACAAACGCAGCACATCTTTCATGATAATTGCATGGTGTTGGCAAAGTGGAGGAAAATGCACGATTGGAAGGAAAAAGGGGGAGGAGTGGAGGGGGACGGAGAGAATGAAGGAGAAAACTAGACTAACTGTAGGTTCAGAGAGAGCACGAAGGGAATTTGCGCGTAAACCGGGGCTTTATGAATCTACTACATAAATGTACACGAGGAAAAAGGACAAGGACTGGAGGGAAATGACAGAAAGAACTTCTGGTGAGAGATCAGTCAGAGGCTGAGCTGCCATACACACACATACAGGCACACTGCTACAGACACTGCACACACTGTCCAGTGGTTAAGCCTGTGCGAATGACACAAGGTGAAGGTTTGCGTCGCTTTTTTGTCTGAACACACCTTTGGAGTTTATGTGGCTCTATGAGACTGTACTTAGGCACATGCTAACATGCTGATGTAAAGCAGGTATCATTTTTATTTACCATGTTCACCATCTTAGTTCAGCATGTTAGAATGGCACTAAGCCCAAAGTACAGCTGAGGCCTGGGGGAATATTATTAGTTTTGCAGGAATTTGACCATAAACCAAAATATGAGACACAATAAAATGTTGACCTCATAATGGCGCTAGATGGAAAATCACATGTGTCATCAATGTGTGTACAAACCTTCATGGCAATCCATCAAGCAGTACATTTCACTCTGAACCAAAAACGTCCGCCAAATGGTGGCGCTACTGGAAAAGAACGACGCATGTCTGTGAAATCCATCCTGTCGATGTTAAGATTTTCCACAGAATAACTCAAAACTTTATTCACTTTACTTAATTTTAATGTATCCATTAAAAAATTAAAATGAATCCATCCAAAAGTTGTCAAGATAGTCATCATCACAGATATTCAGCATCAAAAATGTCAACTTCATGGTGACGCTAAAGAGGAAAGGTCAGGGGTCACACAGTCATTAGGATTCATCCCCTGGGAATCATGAATGTCCATCGAATAGATGTTGAAATATTTCAGTCTGGACCACCAGACGGACAGGCTGACATTACCACCCCTAAAAAAAGACGTAATAGAGAGAAAAAATACAGGACTGGATTGAAGGATGGCGGGGGGGATCAAGGGAATCATCCATGCCTAAACTTTGAAGGGCCCCTCTCAGTCTAACACAACAGAGTTTGAGTAGTTTATAATAATGTTTCAGCACGAAAATTGCAACAGTTCCACAAATTAATTAGAATAATATTCAGACTACTTCCTCTTAGTTCATTAATTCTGTTCAGTAGATTAGCTGGTCTGGATAACTGAGAATACAAAATAATCCTCTTTGCTGGTTTTATGGATTTCACTTCACTCATGCCATTTTACGTTTTCAAATAAACTGAATCCAATGTCATACACGACGGGGCAAAAAATGGCCGCCTTATCAGGCCCACTTACTGGACCTGTGACATTAAGTTAAAACAAAGCATTCTAGACAGTTTAATCCATTTAACCTGGCCAATCCTGTTGCGGTCATCCCATTCACTGTTTGATTCTCTCCAATCGTCTCAATTTAAAGGCGCAGCCATGCTCCTGTCTCTCTCTCTCACTCTGTCTGTCGCTCTCTTTCTCTGTCTCCCCCGTCTCTTCTGGCTCAGATCGATGGCGAGGGCGAAAAGCTAATGACCCATCTCAGCAACCAATTCACTCGGCTCTGCCACACTCAGTACCTGTCTAAACCTATGAGGAGAGAGGAGAGGAGAGGAGGATGGTTTATTTATCTAAAAGCTTTCTCCTTCCCCTCTCAAAATGAAATCTTAGATCACTTTTCGTGTGCACACAGTTGCGCGCAGGAAAAGTGAAGGCAATAAAATCACAAAAGAAAGCTTGAGACAGATCCTGTCTTCTTTCAGATCTCCGCACACCTCACAAAAAGTGGTCACGATATTAAAATTGTTCAGAAACGGGGTTTCAGACGGTGTTAGATGGTATGACAAGTACTCCGTTTGAAGGATACTGAGGCGGTCATCCAACCGACCACCGTGCTTTAACTGTCTTTGGTTCGACTACGCCACTGCAGGGATGGTGGTGCTAGAGAGCACAACACATAAGTCAGCTGATTGTTGTAGCAGTGTCAACGTATGACCCCTCATCACTGGTTGAATATGTCTGTGAGTTTTGAGCTGTTTAACCAGAGATTCATTTTCTCTCTAAATCTCTTAATTCGTTTTATCTGAATAACTGTTAAAGAAGGCATTAAGAATTAAAAGAGTATCCAGTATTTCAAAAGAAAAAAATCTTTTCCTGTCTATAAACCATCTTGTAACTGCTCAGATTTATCTTGCGACCCCTTGCAGAGGATTGGGAAGCTGGATTATTCTAAAGGCAGCATTACCTGTAACCAACATTGTATTAAGGCTCTTAATTTGTAGGAAATCCATTTACTGATTTTGATTTCTCTGCATTCTCATGGCATCAGAATGGGCTCGCACTCACTGAAGCAGTGATCATTTTTTTTCCTGAACACACTGATGAAAAATGATCGAGGCAGCACAACATTTTCATGCATACATGGTTATTTTGTGACACTGAAAACAAAGTTTCCCCGCCTCTCTGTCTCTTGGCCTTCCTCACTCTTTATCCATCTATCTCTCTCTGCCCCCCCTCCCTCAAGTTCAGCTTCAGTGCCTATCACATCTAAATTCATTAGTGCCTCAAGAGATGTGTGTGTGTGTATGTGTGTTTGTGCGTGTGTGCATCATCAGTGCTAAATGATTATAAAGCATAGTTATTAAAAACTGCCATAATTACCATGCCTGTAGCAAAAACACTCTGATATGAATTTACCTCCTCTCCTCTCCACGGGCAAAGACACACACACACACACACACACACCAACACTTATAGTGTACATGTAAGCACACACATTTACGGTGTCGCACATGAGAGACACACATGCACATAGAAAAGCAACGGGACACATACACACACACCTCTCCTCTGGCAAGAGCAAACTCTTTCACAGGCTCCAAAGCTTGATGTCATTTTTCATGTTCCCTGTCCTTTCTGGCCTGCTGTGAATGTCAATTACAAACCTTATGACCCCAAGTTTGGGACTTACCCATTCTTTATACTCCACACGATCCACAGGGAGACACGTCATCTGTTCAGAAAACTCTGGTGATGTCACGACATCCGTTTCAATATCAATAGTACACTGACAGCTTTGCAAAAGATTGGATGCAATATTGCATTTTGAAATCATTACATGATTTCACAAACCAGGAAGACTTCATACGGTCTCGAAAGGTAACATGTGTTCCAGTTCCATACCATAAACTAATGAGCAGGTTTAGGAGTGTGTTCACGCTGCAAAAGTGATAAAGTTATAGTATACTCAAAAAAGTCAGCATATGAAACAATGCTTTTGAGTGGGCTGTTGACAATATTGTCCCACGAAGAAGAAGACAGTGATGTGTGTGATGAGTATTGGGGCCACCATTAGGAAAAACAATAATCTGAGATTTGGAGAATTAAAGGGTAAATATTTTTAAACCTGGGCCCTATTTTTACAAATATTGGTGTCTAAATGAGTAATAGAATTGGTCTTGTTAGTAGATCGCCTCAGCCGGCAGCCACGGACGGGCTGCAGTGGCTGCAACACAATCCTTGCGGGCAGCTGCGCCTGAAAAACAAAACAAAACAATGACTACAAGTGCTTGTTTTTGACAGAAGGAGAGGCCTCGTCCTGAAATCTCGCAAGAGGTGAGTTGTTGCAGGAAGACAACAGTGTTTCTGGTGGTTTTATTTCCTGCTCTGGTATTTTTTTCACTTTGTGAGTCTGTGTGTGGTGTTTACATGTCTGTCTGTCTGTGGACTGATTTTGGCAACCCCGATAGCGCCACAACCGTGCAAGATGCAAGGGAAGGGAAATTTACACGCCCAAGGCCCACATTCGTACATTCGAAAAAGGAAACAAAAAATCCAAACAAATTGGCCATCATTTTCATGAGTATGTGTGATGTTTCAAACACAAACTGACAAAATGTCACAAAAAACCGAGGGTACTGAAAAGCACTCAGGCAGGTCACTCTCACTGAGTCGCTGCTTCAAAATGCTGTATTGGCAGCGCAGAAGCTTTTATAGGCCAACTAGAGCCAATGGTGCTGGACTCTTGCAAAAACTACAGGCGATGGTCAGAGACACTTGGCCTAATAGAGCCTGATGAACTGTTGGCTTAGTTTGTCTTTCTTTATGACTCAGGTTTATGTGATGGACTCATAGTGAAGGTAAAAGTGCTGTGATGAGCTATGATGAGTTGATGTTTCTAAATATCAGTCTTAGGGAATGATGATAAAAACACAGCGCTCGGCTCTATTCTTTAATGGTTTATTCTGTCTCCTGGAGGCTCAATGTTTTTGGTTTATCTGCTCTAAAACAGACGCAACACACACACACACACACACACACACACACACACACACACACACACACTCACTCCCACCATCCACCTGTCGTTACCAGCTGGCAGATACACCTGGTTCACCGGCACCAGCCAAAAAAATGGAGCGTTACCATAGCAACCATATGGTGTTGGCCTGGCATGGTGGGCATTGTCATGGTAACAGCAGAACAGACAAGTGGGCAGTGCCAGCCTTATAGGCTAAGCTGGACCAGGAACACACACACACACACACACACACACACACACTGTTCCTTGATAATGCTGGTTCTTCAAAGCGCCATGCAACAGCTCCTACACTCCAGAATAACACCTCTTAAAGTAATAATCTCTCACATTTGTCACAGTGTCAGTTTTGCCACTTTCTGTCTCCCATTGTTTTACATCAACCTGTAGTCACATCACAGAAGCTTTCATTTCCCGTCTCTGCTGCTCTAAACAGCCAGCGTCGGCCTTAACCCTGATCGTCTTCGGCGACAGCAAAAAACGCAAAACAAAACCGAACACTGATCTTGCAGATTATCGCTTTAAATCAGGTTCACAGCTTTGAGTAAAGCCAGGCACTGGAGGAAAATACAGCCAACCGTGTCTGCCTTGGCTGAATCCGTGAGCACTGCGAGCAATGTGAGAAGAAATGGCAACAGTTAAAGTGAGGACTAACCCTCCCCCCTCATGGCTGAGTGGATGAGCTCGCATAGATGGGAACAGTATGTGTGAAGTGGCCAAGTCATTAAAAGCTGTGATTAAGAAAATTGAACATTTTGCACAACAGCACACACTACACATTTAAACAAAACAAAAAAAAAAGGTGACCAAGACATTGTGAGAGGAGGTTGCACTCCTTCAGAAAGCCACTTTGTCAACAACAATATCAAGAAGACTTTATGTTCTGAGTTAGATTTAACATTCTTGGCCGTGGATTTTGTCACATGGCTTCTGTAGGCATGCCTGTTGTTTTATGAGCCACCCCGGTCATGACGACAGTCCGCCAGAAAGTACGGTTGTTGTGAAAAAGCGAGGAGAGCTGTTGAAGTCGCCACGTGTAGTGCACAATGAAGTTAAGCGTGTGAACTGAAGTTGCGGTCTGCAAGTTATTAAACATAACAAAGCACATACATTGGCAGAGAGGCACAGAGATGTGGGATCATCTCCAGTTGGTCTAAGATATCATGCTTATTTGTGTTGCTCGGGAATCATTTATTTTTCTTCCTTCATTCGTCGCCAGTATGACGCAAGCAAACCAAGTGTGCAAAGCCATAGCAGCCTCACAGTACATGCGTTTGTGTGGGTTATATGTGTTCGAATGCGGTTTCATTTTGGGAGGGTTTGTTGTAAACATACACGAGCTGATGAGACGCAGTTTAGTTCTTCAGGAAAATCACTGAAGCTGCACAAGGTGTGATTTCAATCCAAAAATACACATCACCCCAAACTGAGATGACAGCAAACAAAATTACGTTGTTGGTAGAGACTACTGTGGAATATTTTCTCCCTGCGCAGAAAGTTGCAAATCAAAGCTGTTTATTGTCTCTTTGATTCAGATTCACAGATACATCGACAGAACGACAGGCAGTCAAGTTGACAGACGACGCAAGATGATCGTCCTTATAAAAACACCTGTGAGCACAATACCCTGTGTTGAAGGATGAGCTGAAAAACTGGCTCCAAGTATGTTTCTAAGTGAGTGTGTGTGAGTGTGAGTGTCCAGAGTATGCAGAAGCACATGTTTGTGTGCAGGTGTGTTTACACATTCCTGCAGCAGGTTGCATACCTCAGACCTGAGTACGCATGAGAGAAATAACGCACTCAAACTTTCTCTCCCTATCTGTCTTTTTTCAAATATAAACACACACACTCTATCTCACACACACACGCACACACACACACACACACACACACACACACACACATACACACACACACACACACACATACAGTAGTTTCCTGTCATAGCTGCGACCTTGAGACTGAACATGTACATGCATATCTCTCACACACAGACCCCAAATGGTTTAACTCTGTATATGTGAATGTGAAGCTTTGCCAACCCTGTCCACAAGAAGGACCCATGCTCCCCTCCCCTCCTCCCCTCCCCTCCTCTCCTCCTCCCCTCCCCTCCCCTCCTCTCCCCTCCCCTCCTCTCCTCTCCTCCTCTCCTCTCCCCTCCTCTCCTCCTCTCCTCCTCTCCTCTCCTCCTCCCCTCCTCCCCTCCTCTCCTCCTCTCCTCTCCCCTCCCCTCCTCCTCTCCTCTCCCCTCTCCTCCTCTCCTCTCCCCTCCCCTCCTCTCCCCTCCTCCTCTCCTCTCCTCTCCTCCTCTCCTCCTCTCCTCTCCCCTCCCCTCCTCTCCTCTCCCCTCCTCCTCTCCTCTCCTCTCCCCTCCCCTCCTCTCCTCTCCCCTCCTCTCCTCCTCTCCCCTCCTCCTCTCCTCTCCTCTCCCCTCCTCTCCTCTCCCCTCCTCTCCTCCTCTCCTCTCCCCTCCTCCTCTCCTCTCCTCTCCTCCCCTCCTCCTCTCCTCTCCTCTCCTCCTCTCCTCCTCTCCTCTCCTCCTCCCCTCCTCCCCTCCTCTCCTCCTCTCCTCCTCTCCTCTCCTCCTCTCCTCTCCCCTCCCCTCCTCTCCTCTCCTCCTCTCCTCTCCCCTCCTCCTCTCCTCTCCTCTCCTCCTCTCCTCCTCTCCTCTCCTCTCCTCAGCTCTCCTCCCCTCCCCTCCTCTCCTCCCCTCCTCTCCCCTCCCCTCCTCCTCCTCTCCCCTCCTCTCCTCCTCTCCTCTCCCTTCCCCTCCTCCTCCTCTCCTCTCCTCACCTCCCCTCCCCTCCCCTCCTCTCCTCCTCTCCTCTCCTCACCTCTCCTCTCCTCTCCTCAGCTCTCCTCCCCTCCCCTCCTCTCCTCCCCTCCTCTCCCCTCCCCTCCTCCTCCTCTCCCCTCCTCTCCTCCCTTCCTCCTCCTCTCCTCTCCTCTCCTTCCCTCCCCTCCCCTCCCATCATCTCCTCTCTTCTCCTCACCTCCTCTCCTTTTCTCTCCCCTCTTCCCCCTCTCCCCTCCTCCCCTCTCCTCTCCTCACCTCCTCTCCTTTTCTCTCCTCTCATCTCCTCTCTCCTCTCCTCCCCTCCCCTCCTCTCCCCCCCCCCCTCCTCCCCTCTCCTCTCCTCTCCTCCCCTCCTCCCCTCCTCCCCTCCTCTCCTCTCATCTCCTCTCCTCTCCTCCCCTCTCCTCCCCTCCCCTCTCCTCTCCTCCCCCCATAAAGTAGCTTTGTTGTTGTTAAATACCTCTCTGCTCTCATACTAGAAACTGAATAAGAATTATGAAAAACAAAATTCCTTGAATGTTTTTGTCTGAGAATGAAAGCCTCTCTGAACGTCTATTTTTCCAATGGTGTATTGGCAAGTGTTTTATTTCTATTTATTAATTTTGCGACACCTACCAGTGATGCTCTGTCTATATCTTTCACCGTCTGCAGTGGTATTTTCGTTTTATTCCTCCTTTCCTTTATTTGCTGTGCTTTTCAGACATTTGGCCTTCAGAAGTGTCTGAATATTTACCTTACACTTTTCTCCTCTTTCTTTTCTCCTCTTATATATTTTTCTCATCTGAGGTTGGAGGGGCTGCCATGCTTTCCCAAACACAATTAAGACATGATTGATAATGGGTAATCAATGCTAAACGTGCCTGCCTTCATCTGTCACATCTGTACAAATGGTAGGTGAGGGAGATTCTTTAGAGCATTTATGAACTGCCTTCTTTGAATGGGCTCATCAGTGTATGTATGTATGTATGTCACATCTTTTTCATCATTAAAGAGTACAGGCTATACCTCATAAAGTGGCATGCCACTGAGACAAGGGCACTGTGTCCTTTTCCAAAAATAATCTTAGGTCCAGTGTGGAGCCTGAGGTGAATTTCTGCACTCAGTAATACACATTAATGCTCGATAAATCAAACTCACCAACACATACAAACACATTTAAAGCACCTCCACCTTTATTTAAAGCTGCATGAATCAATATTTTTATATTAACAATGGATCAAATGACTATGTGTAAAGTTCAGCTCATTGTTTTCAGTTTTCTCACCCACAACTTTGATTCTCTCATCAACCTGTTTTCAGCAAAAAAAGCTCTGGTAAATCCACTGTACTCTTCCTGCCCAGCACCAAACAGCAGACAGTCACAGTTAGTGACTAGCTGGTGAACACAGTGGAGCATTCAGGCGCTAAAGAGCTAGATATTTCCCCCGGGAGTTGGTGTAGGCCAAAAACAGAGCTAAAAGGAGCGTGAATATTTGACTCCAAATGAATGATGATGTCGCTCAGTTTCTGTTGATGATAATTTGTCAATGTTAAGTTTACAGCTTTAGTTTACTCAAGTCGTATCTCCATTTCATTTCAGCTATTAAGATTTTTTCTACATCAAGGGCATTAATTATTTATTTGTCATCCAGCGTCCAAGTTCTCTTTATTGTCATCCAATTCAGCAAGTTTGTTTTTTATGTGATGCTTCAAATACTGAAAGACCTTTTTGCATTGGAAGGACCCCATATTCAACAGAACAGAATGAAGGTCGTGCCTTTAGAAAAATTTAATTCACATTTCTATTCAGGCTGTGAATAGACTGAAGCCAAAATGAAATGAGTTGACATCGAGTTCTGCCTGGTTCTCCTCTTTTCTTCTCTTTTTCGATCCCTTCATAGCAGCCAAAATAGACATAATACCATTCAGTTTGTATTTCCGTGGTTGATTGTATGCCGTGTGAACACAAAGGATGTGGAAGTATTTGACTTTTTTTTAATTAATAATGTGACAACTCATACATCGTGTCACATGTCACAGCTAAACTCTTCTGACTTAGATGTGTCCACATTTACTGTAAAATCTCATCATCAATTTAATGAAATCAGCTGATCCTTTATCATAAACGTATCATAAAAAGTGCATATTTAGTTGTGTGTCTGTTTCAAGTCAAACCCATTTCAAACACATTACAGTGATGTGACAAGTTAAGGCTTTATCCAGGACAGGAGGGGCAGCCTGGGGGATGAAGTACAACCTGATGGATTTTCCATTTTCTATTTATTGTAAAATTCAGCTTTCTAAAAGTACCTGATCCAAGTGGACAAAGTCAGTCTTGACTTTTCCATGTCTATCTTCAAATAAAGCATGTGACAGACAGACAGTGGAGGAAGAAGAAGTGGAATAAAATAACAGGAGAGTGACAGAGCTGTCAATCAAGCAGCGGTCAGAGGGACACTAGAAGAGACAGAGTATCTTCTAGTATGTACAGTATGTATGTGTGGCACAGGTGTAATGTTTATGATGTTCACCATTTTAGCTTGATGATAGCATGCAACCTTTTGATGCTTAGCACTAAACACAAAGTACAGCTGAGGCTGATGGGAATGTCATTAGTTTTTACCTGATGATGGACATGAATATCTGAACCAAATTTCATGTCAGTCCAACCAAATCGCAAATGTAAACCTCATGGTGGCGCTAGATGAAAAGTCAGTGTCATGCACCTTCTGGCAATCATGAATGTCTGTGCAACGTTTTGATGAAATCAATGGATGTTGAGATATTTCATTGGATAAGAGAAAACTTTGACCTGGTGGTGATGCTAGGTGAAAAGTCAAGGGATCATTAAAGTCATTAAGAGTCATCATCTGGGAGCCATGAATGTGTGCACAAAATTCCATAGCAATCCATCCAATAGTTGTTGAGACGTTTCATTAAAAAACAAAAAAAGACAGAGGGTCAAGTGATCGTCAAAGTCAGTAGGGTTCCTTCTCAGGGGAACATGAATGTTCAAATGTACAAACGTTCATGGCAATCCATCCAGTCGTTGATAATATATTTCAGTTTGGATCAAAGTGATGGGCCGGCCCTAGAGCCATGCTGCTGGTGTGGCTGAAAACATTGGCACTGGACATAAAAAAACATTCTCACCAAGTGCAATCCTGGGTTTTGCACAATCGTCCAACAATTGCGTTCTTGTCTGGTGACGGGGTCGGTCTAAAAACAAAGGAGCCTCCTTGGCAATCCATCATAGACCAGACACTGGATGGCACATTTGGTCTCAAAATTGCATTGAGCTTCTTGTAAGCTCCTGTGAGTGCCGGGAAAGGTTAGATTGCTGGAAATTGCCTGCACAGGAACAATGTACCTGCATCGGGGTCGGACGGGGTCATCCGGTGGTTCCAAATAAAAAATCTATTTATGCTTGCTGTCCATTTCCAGCACAGAGATTGTTCCGCGTACACTAACTTTCAGTCTACCAGAACTGTTATTACACAGCAATGACTACCTGCCATGTTTTTTCCTCGGCTGGCTTTTGCTGAAGCCAGGTAAGAGTTGGAACATGATCGTTTTGTTTGATGTGAGCGATAAAAAAAAAAACAGTGGTGGGAGAGATACACCAACTCACTGCAGACCAGAATTCACACTGTGAAAGACAATGTTTGCTACAAAGGCAACAAAATACAAGAAATGGAGAGAATGTTTCCTCATGAAAATCTAAGCAATATAATCCACTTTTAAAGCTATTTCAGCACATATCTGTCATATGTTGCACTGAAAAGAAGATATGGGCATCTCACAGTCATTAAGAGTGAATCTCCTCTGCAGGAAAAACACAGTTTTATCTTTGAAATAAACAAAAACGCTTTGACACAAACATCCATGACTGCAAATAGAGTTGAAATTGAAAGCACAGGTAAGCTTTGATGATTTCAGTCCACTGTACACAAACCTGCAAATGTAAAAGCTGCCTGCATCAATGCATACAAAAAGTATGGCATGACAGCAGTGTGTGTAAGAGAAAATAACAACCTGGAACCTGCAGCTTCAGCAAACACAACCGTGAGGATACACTGCCGTCTATAATGGCAGGGTACCAACACTGTGAAAAAACAGCAAATTCACATTTTGAAGCTATGTAGTAGCATGAGAGTGATGTTTGATGACAGGACACCCAGTTTGATCTGCAGGACAGTCACATTTACTGTTAGGACAGAAAGAAAACGCCTATAATTACCAGCACACAAACAATCCAGCAACCCTGTCAAAGTGTGGAAATTAATTTATTGTCCCTGCAGAGACCAAAGTTTGCCTGTGAGAATATTCCTGTCTCCCACAGACAGAAACTTGGGAGAAGAGTTTGTTTGCACCTTTTATGTGGGTGAGGTGGCACTATGAGAGACTAAGAAGATTCAACACAGCGGTTCCCTGCTCGTACATTTCCATCCACACCACGTATTTTTAGCTCAGCTGTGCACCGAATCAAAACATCTATTTTGTCTTTTTTGGCAGGCCTGTCATGATGTCATCTAGCCCCACTTTGACACGCACGGCTGTCACTACCGCTGACGGTGAAATGTGGGCAAACGATTTGTTTTTGATTCTACCAGGAACATACAGAAACTGGACTGAACACTAGCAGGTAAGCTACTGTGTAGTGCACAAGCACCCGCATAAGCTACCTGAAAATGAATCTCTGTTAAATATACTAAATGCAGTTTTCTGGTGCATTTTATGGTGTGAAACCAGGGATATAAAGGTCATCCTTCAACCGAATGCTAAAGTCATTTCAATCACTTTTTTGCCAGAAAGGTTTTTAGCTCAAATAAAAAATACAGTAATGTTCACAGTCCACCAGCTGTCCACAAGGTCTCCTTTAAATCAAAAAGAAGCACCTCCTGGCTGTACATCTTGATGATGTTGCAGATCTGAGCCCTGGTGCTCTGGTGTGTGTTTTTGACAGAGTTAGATTTTTTGTCCTGCAGAACTCTCTTCTGTACCGTAGATGAGTTCAATTTACAGACATTGACATAAATACAAACATTATTATTACATTATCACGTAGCCTTTTAACTTGAAATCCCAGTGTGAGTTTATGTGTCTGTCTCATCTGTGGAGGATGTGGGCTCTTTTTATTCCATTCTATTCTATTCTATAAGCTTTATTAGCTGGGCTGCCTTTGGGGGTGGGGGGTGGCTGAATGGTTTAGGGGGCCCAGAGCTGGACAGGGGTCCTGGACTGTGCTAGGAATCATAAATATTTTTGTGTCAGAGATTTTTGTTTGAACTGTCGGGGGGCCAACTAGAGGTGCCCCTGTTTAATGGCATGAATGTATTTCAGTGTTTAAACCTGCAATAACTGATTTTCCTGGCCACTTGGTCCCGTGGAAACAAGTCGATATGGCGAACAGAGAGCAGAGAGCTGCTTATTTATACATCCAGAGGTTGTGGAGCAACGTTATCATTCATTTGGAGTCGTGTTTCTGGCAAACAGAAGCCCAATATTGGCTTTCTTTTAATAAAATAAATGTTCACTTTCTTGAAATAAAATAGAAATACTCAAGTTAAGTACAAGAACCTCAAAACTTAAGCACAGTAAATGTACTTAGGTACATCCCAACACTGAGTATACATGAAAAGGATAATTGAATGTGATGGTAATGGTGAAAACAATAGTACAATATACAGTACTCTCTGTCTTTCAAGTTTATATGTGCTTTACTGTCAAAAGCTGATGGTGATGATTACATTAATGACGGAAAAAACAAACAAAAAAAATGCATTCATGTGTAACAATAACTTATGGAAAATAAATTCATTATTTAAAATAAATTAAATAAAAGCTAAAGAAAACGCATCATGACACACTACAATAAACACAAGTTTTTTTTACGTTGTGTTTTTCAATTTGTTTTTTTTTCCAATCAACTCCTGCCTCGTGACGTCACGCACTTGCTCTGCTGCGCTCGCTCTCCCTCCCTCGCTCTCTCTCTCTCTCTCTCTCTCTCTCTCGCGCTCCCTCACTTCGCGTGAAACAAAGTGTAGTGTCCGCGAGAGCCTCGCAGGAAGCGAAAAGAGAGAAACCGGAGAAAGGAGAGAATGGCGCGGCTGAATCCACACCAACAGAAGGAGGAATAATAACCCGCCAACAAGAGAGAAATTAAAGAAGGCTGAAGACGGGGGAGAAGACGGAGAAACTCTTAGGGAAAAAACTTTTTCGGAGGGGAAAACTGTTACAGACCCGACACACGGCCACGTTTTAAAACATGGATACACTTTTCTCTGTATTCCTGGGACTCCTGTTTCTCTTGTCGACAGTTGGAAACGTCTCCGGCCAGATACCGACAGGTAAGGACGGAGTGTTTCCTGTGTGGTGGAAGGAAAGTTTGGACGGATTTGGTTTTTTTTTTGTTGGTTTTTTTTTCATGTCTCTCTCTCGGTTTCTCCATCTTGTGTACGCGTTTGAGTCCCTGACAGGTGTGTTTTGGGTGGAGGAGAAAAGTTCGCCTCCGTGTTGAAAATGTACCGTCGTGTCTGTTTTAGAAACACACTCGGACTGTGAGACGTGCAGGCTTCGTGGAGTGAAGATGCTTTTTTTTTTTGTTGTTGTTGTTGTTGTCGCTGTTCAGATGGAAAAGGTTTCTGACGTCGCATGCAAGTCGTGGGCTATTTAAGCCTGTGTGAGGTTGTCGGCTCTTGTTTGCCAAGTAGGTTGGCTTGACTCGCACAAATTACAAGCATCGACTCAATAATATTAGTTTCTACCTTGAAGCTTTAAAGTTGCAGTATCTCAGGACTCCGGATTGATGATTTTCTTTATAAAACGATCTGATTTGGGGACAACAACAAAAAAAAAAAAAACACCCAACAAATGAACTGCATTTACTTGCAGTAATGAGCAAAACCGGCTGCAATGACTGACACTTACAGCTTTTGCATGTGTTTACCGGTTAACGGCACGTATTATCAGCAGAGTGGAGAGCTGGTATGTGTGTGTGTGTGTGTGAGGGGGGGGGGCATCGTTCACCGTTCAGCCGTGCAGCGGCGCATGAATGGAGAAAAAGTTACTGTGTGCACGGAGATCACCTCTTAATAACTGTGATATTCACGCTGTGCCACGGCGATGACTTCTATTGTGTCTGGTTATCACGGTGATCTTGTGCTTTATGGTGTTTGCATCCTGTGATTCTCTTCTTTTTTTTTTTTATGGCATTCAACAATTCTTCCTGACTCCTCTTCTACTTTAATACTTGTGCTGTTTATAAGGTGTCGTCCTCTAAAGTCTGTGGTGTGTTTTAAGTCTTGAAGGAGGACTGTGGCTCTTTATGAGGCAATGGTCTGTTCGGCTCGCAAGCGCCGTCGGCTTTTCGCTCTTTGCAAACCAAATGATCCTCTTCTGCTCCAACTTTACTCGCGCTGCATGCAGTAAAACCCAATGGCTGGGGATATAGCCTGTCCGCCGATGAAGTGAATATTGTTTTTGCACCTTATGATTTAACCCAAGGAGAGGGGCGATTGTTTCTCTGAGGAATCTGCGAAGCTTTATGGTGTTAGATGGGATTTTATTGACTATCCGCAGGGCGGAGAGGATGCAACCTAAACTCAAAATAGTCATGGCTGAAGTACATGCAACCGTGTGCATGGCCACTGTTTAGTAAATGACATTAAACGCCTCCTTGTTTTTCTGGGGATGCATGGAAACCCCTCATCCCGGACCTCAGTTTCAGCAGTAACCCGCAACGCAAAGTGTCCCTGTCCTCCCGTTTCGTCCGTGCAGTCTGCAGAAAGACGTGTGCACTCCGAGAAGAAGAAAAGCTCCATGCGCTCCGGGACGGTGCAAATGCAGAAGAAATGAACTCGAGAAAGGGAGTTATCCTACAGGCTGTGTTGCTGGTGCGGAGGAAACAAAAGTCCTCACATATTTTTCTGCAGCTCTCGTTTCTCCGCGCAGGCAAACTCTCTCTACCTGCGTCTCTGCCTGCGTGGCTGCTGTGCGTTTGATTTCCGCATTCAGCAGTTGTTCGTCTCTGAACTCCTGCACAGAGAGAGAGAGAGAGAGAGAGAGAGAGAAAGAGACTCACACAGCTGTTAGAAAGCTGACCTCCAAAATCATACTAAAACCATATAAGGCTCTGAGAAAGGACACATCACGCTCCATTTAACTGCTGCAAGTTGTATAAAAACGTCGTTTTCTGCCTCAGTATTCGCTTAGGCCTGTTAATGATTTGCATAGAAATTACACATTAATTACCACTTCATCTGGGAACATTTTATTGCACCCCCCCCCTCTCTCTCTCCCACCTTTATACCCCACAACCACCCCCCTCCCATGTGGCCATTTGGCCCTCTGGGTAACAAATGTGTGGAATTTCTTTGAGGCCTCTTTGGGAATCCGAGTGCTGTTAATTTGCAAGTAAATACTAGTGACTAGATGCTGCTTTGCAGAGAGCGGGAGGTGGGCTATCATTAGTGTGGAAAGGGGGTTAAATTAGAGAACTTGCAGTTGGTTGTGTTAAAAAAGTATATATTTATTAATAAAAGCGAGCAACAGCAACAGTACTTTTAGTAAATCAGATGCAATGAAATGACACAATTTCCAGAGATAAATGTGCAATTGGCTTGTGAGTTTAAGAAGACAACTTGTCATTTATCCCACCATCATAAAAAGAACTTACATTCGGCGCAAAGAGAGTGCAGGACATGCCAGATTTTACAGATCAGCACAGTCATTTCTATCTGTGACAGCACTTTTATTTGATCATTTATTTGAATGTTTAACCAATGAGGCTGTTAGGGTTAAAAGGCAGATCGTTAATACAGCTAGTCGGAACTGTCACTGAGAGAAAGAGGCGATCATTAGATCAGAAGTCAATAATGAAGGAAATCACAGAGAATCACAGGAGAGATGTGTGTTGTGGTCAGTCGCCGTTGCACTCTGAAATTACAGACAAGGACAAGAAAAATCAGTGGCAAGGATTTAAAACTGTCCGTCATATTTTAACAAAGTCACTTTGAGTTTCTGCTAAGATGTCTTTTCTCTAAATCTGTCTCATTTCCTTCTTTTATCTTCTAGTTTCCCATTTAGAAAGTCAAACAATAAATTATGGCATTTATATAAATCGGTCTCGCTCTTGTCGCTTCTTATCGTGCTGTTTAGCGGCAGTTTTGTTTTGGCCTATCACTTATGTGCGTCTCGCCTTTACGAAGTCAGTAACTGAGTTTATGTTAATTTGACAACTTTCTAAATCTGTCTCCTCTCTGATCGAGCTGTGACACAGATTCCAGGCGTCTTTAATCTTAATGAAGTGAAATAATTGTTTTCCATTAGTGTCCCCAGACGAATTAGAAGGCTGCTGCTGCTACTGAGCACCACATCTGAGCTGGTTTAATTATAATTGTAAATTATTTCAGTATTTTGAACATTTAAACCAAGTTGGTTTAATCATAATTACTTTTCAGCTCCATTTGGAAGATGAAATAAAATAGTGTGTTTTCCCGCTGAAAGGCGAGAGAAAGAGAGTGATACTAAGAAAGAGAAGAGGAGGAGGAGGAGGAGGAGGAGGAGGAGGAGAAAGAAAGAAAAACACGAAATGCAACCATTGGTTTTTGGCCGTGGGCATCTCCTCCACTCAAGAGACTGAAAACGGCAGGAGGGAGTGTGTGTGTGCAAGTGTCTGTATGTGTGTTTCTCTGTCATGTCCTGTGTGTGTGTGTGTGTGCGTGGAGCAAATGTGTGTGTCAACTCGTGTGTTGCTGTCACTTAAAGAGAAAGGGGGAGGCCGATGCTTTTAAGCCCTCCGGAGTACAGTGGTACAAAGAAGAGCACGTGAAATGTTTGCCTCATGCCTTCTCATTCTACTCATGCCATGTAAGATGGCGCCAAATCAAAGGCTGTTTTATTTATTTTCCTCGTTAAAAGTAACACTTCTGTCCGCCGTCCTTCAGATCTGTCTTAATGTCTTCTCTTCAAATCAAACACCACTTTTCTCAGAGCCAATCTGTTTCTACGGATTTCAATTTAGTGATAGATTAAAAATCCCTCTCTTTGAAAGTACTGGCTCATTTCTTCAGCCGTTTGGGGATGAAGTCGGCTCGCACACAAGCGCGTGTGTAAAATGTGATTAATCTGTTGAGAGAATTCATTAGCTAATCCCTCATTAGACTGTGTGCATGTGTGTGTATGAATGAATTTGAGGGTTTGTGTTGAAAAATGGATTAGTGACACATAGCGGCGGTGCAACCTTTTTGCCTTTTAGCTTGCTGTTGTTAAGTGTGAGGGAGAGTGAGACCATGACATGATGGACACAGGTTGGGATTCATGTCTCCAAACACCATGCTGTGCAAGAACTGTACGTACTATAAAAAGACGCTAGTCATGAGAAAAGTTTCAAGTTTCAAGATTTTGGCAAAATAAATTGTGAATTGGTGCATGTTTCCATCAACTATGATCGTAATTAATCATGGCATGTCATCGACGCTTCCCACCTGAGATTAACTCATGATTATTTTCTCAATTAATAATTTAGTCTGTAATAGACCTTAAACGATTAAGGATTAGTGGATTGACAGAATTGTTTTCAAAAATGCCAAACATTCACTAGTCTTCCATTGTAATGACATCATTGTAAGCTGAATGAATGGCCTCTGAAAATTGTGATGGGCATTTTTGTTTTCCAGTTTTAGACATTAAGACTTTATGTTAAGCGATTAATGGAGAATATTGTCAGCACAGTGGTTGATAATGAAAATAATGGTTAGTTAGTCTATTAACTGTGATGTATAGACCAAGGTGACATCTTGAAATAGCTTGTTTTGTCTGACCAACAGTCCAAAAACCAGAGAGATGAATTTTACAATGATATAAAACAGAAAAAGTACACCCTGACACCCCCACTCTTTTTATTCTTTCTCTTTTGGGCTTTCTGGTGGAATAGAGGCAGGTAACAGTGAGTGGCAGCATGACATGGATGCTTTGTCTTAATTGGGAGAAGCTGAAGCAGGTACTGCAACATCATCATCATCATCATCAAGGATTCGGAAAAATCTGTCGCCATCAGCCTTTATTGTGTTTTTTTGATATCACACTTCAGGCAAGCTGATACACAAACTCCTCCTCATGAGTTTCTGGTGTTACCACTCAGGCATTTTTTGCACAAATTTACATAAAAACAGTAGGATGGAAATGTACCTAATGTTATTGTCAGGATTAACCTTTAGCTGCTGGTACATGATTGGTGTAAATCAACAGTTTGAAAGCAGGTATTGAACCAAGAAAATGTTAAAGTCCCATTGGAAATGAGAGGAAGCAGCACATCCAAAACAAATCCCAAATCCCTGAAATATCACATCCCTGATGAATGATGGTATTAGTCCAGTATCATCAATCTCTGCTCTGCCCTGTTTGGCTCTGGTCACAGCTGTCGGTACAAGGGGGCCTTGAAACACCCTGCTGCCTCACATACACACTCATACACCCACACACACACACTTACACACATCGTTGGCTAATGACAGATTAAGTAATCAACACTCTCAGCTGATTAATTACATTACAGTGCACATACACACTCTCTCTCTTTCCGTCACACTCACACAGACACAGATGTGAGCAGCCCTAGTACCAGTTGTGTAGTCGAGTGTGTGGTGATAATGATATATGTAATGAAGACGTGGCTGGTGTGTGTGTGTGTGTGTGTGTGTGTGTAAAGAACAGAGATTGAGTGGTGGCAGGTGAAGACAGCCCTGGGAAAATGATTATTTTTAGGGTTAACATGAGGATTAGGTGAAGCAGAGGGTAAAGTTTAAGGTTGGGCATCTGTTGGCTAAATGTTTAGAGCATGTGCAAGTCGACAGATTGTCCTCACTGCTTTTTTAACAGTCCAGCCATATGTACCTACTGCGCAGGTTTTGATTTTTATGTTTTTACGAGTCTTTCTTCAGCTTCCTTACTGTTGTCTTCACTATGAACAAGCTCTATAAGGATCCGTAACTTGTAGCAGAAAACAAGCTTACACAACCAGTCACAGTTCTTGTGGTGCCCACGTGGTTTCTACGAAGCCACTGTAGCCCCGACATGTAGCCACATTGTTGAGGTGGTGCACGTCAGCTACGTAGGCTCTGTAGCTACACTGTAACCCCTTAACATTTAAGTATAAATCAAACTTAAGGCAATTTAGATATTTTTTACATGTTTTGCTACACTATTTTTTTTTTTCATTCAACAGACTAAGACAGACTTCTCAAATGTCGTCCAAACACCATAACTGTGCCTGAATACAATACAATCTAAAACGGTACCGAGAAAAGTATTGATGTTTGATAGCCCCCCTATGTAAAAGCAAAACAGTATGGATAAGAATATTGTTATTACAGAGTAAACCTGCAGCGATTAGTCAGTTAATCACCAGAGAAATAATTGATAAATCATATGAGTAATTTTTCCGGCTTCACAGTTTGCTTCTTTTCTCTGTTTTATGTGATATTAAACTGAATGTCTTTTGGTTTGGGCCTGTTGGTGAGTCAAAACAAGCAATTTGAAGACATCAATGTGGGCTATAGGAAACTGTGATGGGTATTTTTCCCTTTTTCTTTGACATTTTATACACCAAACAATTAATCGAGAAAATAATCTGCAGATTAATCGGTAAAGAAAATAGTTGCCACCCTACAACTGAGAGGGTATTTAGTCCTTTGTGGATCAACAGATATATGCTGAATCTTCTCTCTTGTATATGTGACCTGTGCATGCTATCCAATCTAATTCTGTCTTCTTATTCTCTGCTTTGCTTCTGTTGGACCCAGCTCACATGGGGCGCGCTGAGAAGGGTGAGTTACGAGTGGCCAGCCAAGAGCTGAGCTTCATCTGTCATAGTCATCGTCATGGTCTTTGGTGTCGTCATCATTAGCCTGTAGTCTTCACCTTAACTGTCACTTAAAGTTCCCTTTTAAATGTGCAAACATTTGTTTTAGTGATCTAATTGTGAGTCCCATCTTTTATCTGCTGTGTCTTTACTAACCATCCCATTTATAGTTGCTTTTGCAATTTCACCTTTGCAAACCTGTACAACATCTTTCGAATATTACTAATACCTTATTAAACTGGTATTAAGGTACAGTATGCAGTGATATTTAGATGTTTAGTAGGACCATAAACTATTTGTTTCAATGTCGAAATAGTTACAGGGCTTCATAGAACTTTTAGGTCATGTCTTCAGCTATTTTGGTGGAAATAATTCCTACAATGACAAACTTGAATTGATGAAATACTTGAAGGACTCTTGTACTGGTTTGCCGTTGTCTTTGAGTCTCTGCCAACCTGGCTGTCACTTAATCTATTTGCCATTTGTCTTTGTGTCTCCCCTCCTGTCTTTGTCAGTCTCTGTCTGTCTTTGTGTAGTCAGACAGCTGTCGGTAGGTTTGAAGTTTCCAGGTGCTGTTTGTTTAGTTGAGCCGGGTCTTTAATAAAGGATCTCTGGGTAACTGTGTTCCTGCAGGAGCCGAACACACCTCTTCGTCTCTTCTTCTTCTTCCTCTTCTCTCCTCATAACCGTCCACATTAGCAGCCACACATCCTCTCACTCTGTCTCACACATATCCTCTATCTTTCCTTTCCCCCGTCTGCCTGTCTCTCTTTCACACACAAACATTCACAGCGGATGGTTGTTAATGAGGGAGTTGTTTTTTGTTGTGAAAGTGACAGGTTAGTAAAATACGCCGCAGACGCTTCACACCGCGGAGAGAGATCACGTGTTAACTGTAGAGTTTGGTATCCCACAAGGCTTTGCTGTGACAAAATCAAAGCAAATAGGATGTTTATATTTGTATCATGCAAAATAATAAAATAAAAACCCTCCTCACATTCTGGTTAATCCTTAAAAAGTGAAAGAAAGAAGCTTTGATTTGTATTTGTGTGGGAAACACAGAATTTGGAGTGCCATGCTCCAAAACACAAATTATTTAACACAAAAATAATAGAGACCTAATGAAAGCCCAGCGAGGCAGAAATACTGTCAGTTTGTATTAAGCAGGACAGGTTCTTGAAAATGGTTTTGGCAGGTTCTACATGAGCTCTGAGTAATCTTAGTAGATTACGCACAACTCGGTCCCTGAGACAGGATGTGTTTGTAAGAACTTTCATTGCTCTGTGAGTTCTTATTTGATAGTTTGTAGATGATTAATAAAGGTGAAGTGTTTTAAAGGAGAGGTTTAGTTGATTGGCTGTGTATTTAGTACATATTTCCCTTAATTTCTAGTTTATAGGGACAAACTCAAACTTAAATTAAAAGCCAGTTCTGTCATTTTCTTGTTCTATTGTGAATAACTCACAACTCCAAATTTAACGTCCTCTATATCCAGTCAAATTTTCAATCTCCACCCCCAAACTTTGCTATTAATAGCACAAATTAGCTATGGCTACTACACAATTAACATTAACATACTATTGTGAAGGTTTCATTCAGGGAACCTGTGAAGTGAAGAACTCATCCTGAAGCTGATCCAAGTGTCGGTTCTGGGCAGAAACCCGACAGTAAATCTCCAGTTTTCCTGTTGTCACCGTAACCAAACCCTGCCATTGTCCCACATGTTTAGCAAATGTTTGACGACACTGAGGTCAAGCCAAACCACTCGGACAAAAATACACAAGTGTTGGGGGAATTCTGGTGGCTCACTTGGTTAAAGTGTAACTCGGCGTCCTTGCTTCACATCTGTCCTGGGACGTGTGCCACATTGACACACTTATTTTTTTTTCCTAATGAAGACAAATTGCTCAAAAATGATCTGTAAAAGGAGAATTTAAATCGGAAGATCATCTGAAGTATGACTTTTCAGAGGCATTTTAGTGTCCTTGTTAGGGCTATTTTTGTCACCCTCAAAGCTCCTTGAGAGACAAATTAAGATAAGAAAGTGTCTTTAAAGTGACAGATAAGATCAGAATTTGTTCCAAACATAGACAAACTATCCATAACAAAACACTCTTTGTTTTCTACTTTACTTTGGGCAGTGGTTTTGTCTGTGTGTTCAGTAAATGTGACAACAAAGCTGTGTGTGTGGAAGATTGAGCCTCTTCATGTTAGCCTTCAGGTGGACTGGATTTATAGACATGACCAACAGGCTCTTGTGTGTGTGTGTCTTTGTGTGTAGCTATAGGCAGTGGCTGAAGTGGTTTCCATTAGTCCAGTTAAGAAGACATCTGTCATGAAGCTGCACACACACACACACACACACACACACACACACACACAGCCATAAGCAATCTCTGAGCTGTATGTGTAGTCTCCTTCCTGATCTCTTGATGAAATCCCAGAGGACATCCTGCTACAGTCACTTTCAGCCATACAGCTTCAATATGTACATCCTGATATCAATAACTGCACTTTTTAAATTTTTTTTTTTACTGTTCTTACATTCCTTTCTAATAACTCTCCTCTGCCCTTTAAGCTGTAAGCTTTAAGCAGTAGAAAGCTTTCGAGATATATAAACCCTTCACTATGTGTGTGTGTGTGTGTGTGTGTGTGTGTGTGTGTGAACCAGGGGCTCACAGAGAGATGACCAGTCCATTAAGATTATCATCTCCATCCCCGACCATGTATCTTCACATCACCACGATGCTGGTCCTCTGTCTGTCTGTGAAAGCAGAGATTTAAATCTCCTTGCAGATATTCCAGAGCTATCTTTTTCCTCTAAATGATGTTACGCAGTTTTTTTCTTTCTTTCATCTGTCTGTCCGCCATCCTAATCTGTCGTTTTATCTGGCTGCCTGCCTGCCAGCCAGCCAGACGGTGTGTGTGTGTGTCCCTCCTGTCTGCAAATGACTAGCTGACTGCAGACACATGGTCAGCCTGACAGCCATGCGTATATGCACCTACAGTCAATCACTGAAACCGACAGGCTGGGTGTGGGAGTTTGCAGAGAGACATTTAAATGTTGAACATCTGTCTGTCAGTTTTCCTCCTCAGCCCTGATTTCTGAAACACTGTCTGTGATAAAGTCCTACATTAATAGTTCAGTCATACATGTAGCACATTTAAAATAGACACACATTAGAGTAAAGTGTTCTAAATATAAAATATAACATTGTCTTGATTGTCAACTCCAAAACAAGCCTTATTTGTAAGAATAAAATATGAGAAAATGAAGCTAATAAGTAGCTAGTTATTTTATATGAGGATCATTAACCTTTTGATATCGGCAATCATAATTCAGTATCCACATTCTCAACCATGTTTAACGTTCCACTTTACTGGTATAGATACTTTAAAGAGAGCTGAGCACAAGGATTCACAAATTACATAACATAAAAGTGATGAAACTTTTAATTAACCAAGGTATTTATATCTTGTTATTGAGTAACCGTATGTGCAATTTCATAATGCCAAACATGCTGGTTAAAGTTTCCCAAAATTTTTGTTCTTGTTTGGTATCATTGTAAATTGAATATATTTGGGTTTTGGACTCTGTGGTTGCACAAAAAAAGCAGTTTGAAGACACTAACTTTGACGCTGGGAAATAGCAATGGACATTTTCACTGTTTTCTGATTTGATAGAGGGAACAATTATTTGTTAATAAGAAAATAATCAGCAGATTCACATTTTTTAAGTTTCTTTCTTAAAACAATACTCACATGCCCATATCTACTTTGAAAGTGTCGAAGAGGTCCCTTCCTACTAACAAAATGGAAAAGCTGGGGTGCAAAAACGTCAGTCCAAAAAGTGGGAAGAGTAAGTCCTAAAAAGGCTTTAACTTTGACGGATACCCACTTGCTGTGTCTAACTCTTGAACTCCTAAGCCTCATATTATCTTCAGCTTACTCTCAAATGCGTTTTTGCAGGAGTTTTTGTACCCCATCACTTCCGTTGGAGTCTCACTTGGAAGGCATCTCTTCATGGTCAGTACAGACAGGAATATAATTCTATTTAATCCTTACAAAACAGTATTACTGCCTGGTAGTCTGGGCCATTACAACTGAAATGCATACTTCTGAGGGATTAAGAAGAGGTCACAAATGATGTGTAAACATCACAATATGTTACTGGCTTACATCAAAATTAAAATATGCAGCACCACCAACAGCTTCAACAGACAGAGGGGCCAGGGCTGCCTGCTGATTTGCAAAACGGTATACCTTCAAACATTCAGCTGTTTAGATTTATTTCCATGCATTCACGGCACTAAACAATAGTTTTTCCACGGTTTCCATAGATTGTAGGCTCAGGACACCTACTGAGGCCGTATTTCCCCAAGGCACTTCTGTTTTTAAGTGAGCAGCACTGAATAAATCCTTGTGGGAAACACTGACCGTGAGTTTGGCCGCACGGACTACAGTACTGCAAAGTTTCTTTTGAATGATGCAAATACTGGTCCTTTCCACTGGAAGTGATAAGAAGGCAGTGCAGCGAAATTCCCAACGGACTCACAGCTGTAGAGCAACAAAGCAACACCAAAATAGGACATGTGAGGTTTTCACTCGGAGGTAGCCGTGAGATTCTTATTGTGAAGGTATTTGTTTTTTTACACACATACAGACGCACACACACTCCCCAGTGATGTTGATACTACGCAGACTCCATCGTGTCTGGCGGAGTCGAGCGAAATCAGTCAGTTTAGTCAAACAAACTCTCCTCCCCTCTCCTCTCCTCACTACTCCTTCCCTTTTTTCTAAACATATCCAAGTACGACTCCCATCCAACGGTTATTTTACCTCATTCCCCTTTTCCAGTCCTCCTCCCTCCCTTTCCTTGGAATTTATGGTCCACTAACCTAAACAAAGCAACACAATGTTTATCAAACCCTCCCCCCTTCTCATGTACTCCTTATTCCCCCCGTCTCTCCCCTCTTGTCCTCCTCCTACTCCCACACCCCACCTCCACTGCCCCTTCTTTCCCCCTCTTCATCCCACCTCCTCTCCTCCCTGTTTCTCCTGTTTCAGTGCTTCCCCCTCCAAAGACCCACAACAAGATCAAGGGTGGGATTTTGTGTTCCTAAATCCAGACTGAACGGTGTTGTGTTACAGGGATAAAATGTGTGGATTCTGTTTAGGGTGGAAGTTGTAATTATACATACAGGGCAACATAGGAGCCACATGGGAACAATAGGAACATAAGAACAATACAGTACTTTTAGAATAAGTTAGAAGCAAGTTAAGTGAGTTTGATTCAAAAGCACTGTTACTTATTAGGGCTGGACAATAAACTTCATTTATTGAATTACATACCTTAATGTACTCATACCACCATCTAAACTGAGGTTCAGTCAACCAATCAGCCAACAGCCCAGTGTCCTAAACTCGTTTTACTGTAATTAAACAGGACAAACAAAAGTGAGCCAACATGAGAAATTAAATACATGAAATAATGTAGAAACTTCATTTATTTTTGGTTTAGTTTATAAAACTGTCAGAAAAAAAGTTAAAAATGTCTGTTACGATTTCCTAAAGCCCAAGGTGACATCTTCAGATTGCTTCAATTCACAGTGATATAAAACGGATAAAAGCAGCAAATCCTCACAATTGAGAAGCTAGAACCAGAGAATGTTTGGCACTTGAAAAATGACTTAAATATTGAATCGATTATCAAAACAACAAAAGTAATTTACTTCAGCCTTTGAAAGACGATGTCGGTTAACGTAGCTGCCAGAGGAAACAATGATGTTTCTGTGTGTTTTATCTGAGAGCTCAAAAACTAAACATCAAATTCCTCTCTACGGTGTCACGCTGGCACAAAACATTCTCACCCCTTCGTCTGCACCTCACCCCCTCCTGTATCACGTCAAGGCTTTTCTCTCTTTCTCTTTTTCTTTCTCTGTCTTGCTATCTTACCCACTTTCAGGAATGCTTTTGTTAGTGTTTTCTCTCTCTGCTCTGTTTTCAGCCAAATTTACTCTGACTCACACACACACACACACACACACACACACTGTCTAACCCCAGTCTTTGTAGAAGAAACTGTCTCATTGTATTAAGTGGCTAGGTTAACTGTCACTATGTCTATATTGGGCCAAAGGTAAATAAAGTGTCTGTATGTGCATCTCATGTGTGTGTTTGTGTGTGTGTGTGAGCCAAGCGAGCTGTCTTGTTGGAGTAACGGTTAGCAGATACAGCTCTACCTCCCCATGACATAGACTGTCTCTTACACTCAACCTCACACACACAGACACACACACACACACACACACACAGACACATGCACACAATACTACCGTAACACACAGCGTCGCTCTGTCTTGTAGGGTTAGTTCCTCACTACAAAGTGAGCTATCTGAAGTTAAGTACAGGTTTGAAACAGAACTACTGGGGTCTGTGTGTGTTGAGCTCTGAATGGGGGAAAAATGTGTTGATGTTTTGCGGTATAAATGCGTTCTTTCGATGGAAAAACTCCAAGACAACACTTTTAAGTACCAGGCAAGACTTTATCTAATGCTCTTATTCAGAGTTTTGTACACCAATACATGAAAAATGAATTGAAACTCATGGTCTCCTGTTGTAGAATGGATGGTGGAAACAGAGCTAGTTGACAATGGTGGTACATGAACCAATCTTTGACAGACATAATTGGATACATTGTGTAGGAGACATGTTATGTCATGTTATGTCTCCTACACAATGTGTAAATACAACTTATTGTCGCCTTCAAATTCCTGTCATCACAGGAAGTAGATATGCTGTCAAATGACTGCACCAGTAAAAAGGTGCAGGCAACATAAGCAACAATCCCTTCAAATATTCTCCCAGTCTCTGAATTACTTCAGTTGAATTCAATACAACTTGAGGATGTGTTTCCTGTTTCGTTGTGATCCAGCTCCAGTTGATGAATTTTGTGTTGTGAACATTGAGAAGTCTGTATTTACCTTTGAACTGCAGCATAAGCTCTCATACACTGTTTAAAAGTTTGTGATCATCTTTTCAATATTTATTTATCACCCACGTCCTTTTTCAGGAAGTGTCGAGCAACTTCTGTCGCAGCTTTACTTAAGAGTTACCATTTATGTCATTCATCTGACAGTAGAAGCAAAAGTGCATGCAGGGACATCCCTTATGTTGTGCGAATGGCTGTACTGAAACTAGGAAGGACATTTTGAAAAACTATTGTGAGCTGTGTCCTATTTGACACACAAAAAGCAGTTCTGATGTATGACGTGGCTTCAGCAACTACTACTTTGTACTTGTTGTAACTCTGCCCTTCAGCAGAGCACTTCACCTCCGACTGATTTAGCGGCACTGCTGCAGTGGCCACCAGTAGAAAACTGTAGTTACAGTGGGGCAGCTCCCAAGCGTGTAACCTTGTGAACGTACGGCAGCATGCCTACAAAACAGCGTGTCTGCTCGACACAACTGTTCCCTGGATAAATAAAGGTTAAAGTCAAGCCATAAGCTTGCTCTGCCTCTCCTTCTGCCGTTTGCTATCACACCTCCCCCTCCACACACACACACACACACACACACACACTCCAGAGGGTCACATACCTCTGGATGCAGCGAGAAAGAGTCAGCCACATGTGGTTTCGGTTAGCCACACTTTCCCCTCACACTGGCCCCAAACTAACCACCTCTACTTTACCATGGTCAAGTACATTTGTATATCTCCCGTTCAGCGTATGCTGCTGTGTGTTGGCTTGTAAATCTTTCTGTCTGTACATGTGTCTGAGTTTAGTGTGCGTGTGTGTGTTGGCATGTCCCACCCCGAGGCAGAGTACAGTGAGAACAGTGAATCAAGGTTAGTGGTCCAAAGAGAGCAAGAGAGATTGAAGGAGGGGGGGGGGGGACTTTAATTGAGGCAGCAGAAGTGGGAGAGGGAGTGAAATAGGAGAAAGGAGAGCGACTGTTTTTTTTTTAGTGAACTCGCTTCAAGCTGTGTGTATGACCTAAACATAATTATTTCATCATTACTGGTGATGATGTTGAGCTGGTGATGTTAAAGCTTAACAATGCGGGCTTAATAAAACAGGTCATGGCAGGGATTTTATTTCATGTTGGCTTATAGGAAAATCTGCTGTTCAAGGATCCATCTTTAGTTGTTAATAATAGGCTACAGCATTTTTCCGGTTGCACTTTTTCTCTCATGTAGATCCAAGTGGATTCTCCTGTACTTGTATGGCACAAGTGGTGGAGGGAAACATTGATACATGTTTAAATAATTTTCTTATCTACCTATGCCCTTTACACAATGTTATCAGAGTTAACACCCCACTAGCCAAGCCAGATGTCATGAACTGCTGTTAGCACTCTTTGGATATACCCCAAATTTACTTGATCCTTCCTAGATTTATTTTTGGTTGTCTTAAATGTATGAACACAAAAACATGCATACGAAGGTACAAAGCAATAAAAGTGTTTGTGAGAAATCCCAATGTTTTCAAATATACCAAATATGTCAGGCTGAATTTTGTGGAAATGTGTATGAAATGTCAAACCCATTCCATCAAGTAGAAATGTGTCTTGTTTCATCTTGTAATTTCACTCAGTTGAATCATCATAGAGCTCTAATGAAGACTTGCAACAAGCTGTGAAAAATGTAAAATAAGATTTTCACAACCTTACAATCTACTTAAAAGGGAAAAAGGAACAACCGCATGCGCAGGGGTTAACTAGATCTTCAATTTTGCCAATGTAAAATAAGTACTTTGGTCTATATTTGATGTTTGTATGAGGACTTGAACCAGAGAAAGCTTCTCAGCATGTAGCTCTGTCTTCTGGGATTCCTAGCCACGTTAATGATATTGCCTGTTTTTTCTTAGAATCAGAGGAAAATCGGCAGCATGTTGTTTGCAACCAACGCATCCTAGAACAGTGCAAAACCTCCACCTACTTGTGAGAACAAATGGAAAAAAGCCAAACTTCTTCTAAATGACACTGTGAACAAAGTGTGGGCTCGACAGACGACTTTTTTTTTTCACTCCATGGCTGTTATTACAAGCGCACTGTCCCGACTCCTTAAGTGAATTGTAAATCATTTTTCTTGGCTGCTGTGGTATCAATTTAGCGTGTTATTAGAGTATAATGAAGCATGGTTCAACAAACTAAGTTTAATGTATCTTGGGACTTGGATTCTCTGTCACAAATATCTTTTTTATATTTGTGCTCAAGGAGGATTTGTAGATGTGAAAAATCACCTTATGATATTGTTTTAAAGAAGTGGTGTTGACCGATGTGTACAATATGAGCGTAACAGAAGTGAAATTAATTTATTACAAGATTTGACTGTGAACAGCGGCAGCATTTCTGGTCGCCACATACTGAATCAGATCACTTTAAAATCATGAGACCTGTAAATGGAAATTGAATCCAGTGATGAGGTCTCTGCTGAACCTAGTATTGCTACCAGTCTGTTTTCATGGCTGTTAGCTTTGCAGCGTTGCAATTTCTTACCATTTTATAGTTTGCTGAGAGTTGATGCAACAAATACTTAAAATATGGCGCAGCTAGCAGATATACAGATGTATATTTTTGTGTTTTATGTACAAATAAGACATAAAAGAGTGTCACCATAATGTGGTCTTATAGCTGAACTTTTCCTCTCAATATACCGTAGAAGTTGATAGGAGGGCAGATTACTGTAGAACAAAGCAGAATTTAAGAAAGGGGAACATAAAAGAGCATGCTGACGTCGATGGCCATGATAAGAAACTATTTCGATTTTACATTACAGGCCCTAACCTGAGCGACACAGACTTGAACTGTAATCATTTTACAAAATGGAAGAGAGTGAATTGGGAGTAAATGATACAGAATAGAAGTGGGCTGAGAAAAGTGTGTGGGAGAAGGAGCAAGAGCTGTTTGAAGTGTGATAAGGAACTATGCAAGAACAGCGCAGACCAGAGCAGACTGACACAACAAACTCTTGCAGCTGCACTCTTTCATTCCTTACCCCCTCCATATCTGCTGATAACAACGGAGGAGCGAGACAGAGGGAGGGAGGGAGGGAGGGAGTGAAAGTTATGCTGGTTTGATAGGATGCAGAGCTTGGATTTCCTTTGTCTCGTCTTGGTCTGTGAGGCGAGTTTTTCCTCCTCCTCATAAGTCTTGTTTTTTGGGGGTTTAATGCTCAAAAAAACACTCACTGCTAGCATGAGGAGACGGGACCAGAAAGCTTTGCCTTGCTTTCTCATTTGAGGTTGTGGGTAGGTTACACTTTGACCAGCAGAAAGAGGACAAATAGAAGTCATTAACCCATATTCACACAGATGGAGGCAGAGACTTGAGAGGTGGACTTTGTTCCTTGTTCTTGTGTGTGTGTGTGTTTACATTGCTAACTGCATGGAAGGTTTCTGCTCTCAAATCAGTCTGTTTGTCTTTCAGGGGCCTGTTTCTGTTTCACATTCCTCAGCTTTTGGCTGGAGCTGCTTAGATTTAACTAGGGAGATGTAGTGAAGGGTAAAATGACTTTACTTCAGTCAATTGACCCACCTTATAAAGGTGACATAAATCTTGATATATTGTGATATACTTACATGAAGTTGTACTAACCTAAAGTACATTACATTGAGATCTGGATTGGGTTGCACCAGCTATTTGTAAACCCATTACTAAGTTAGTTTGTAAAGGTCTTCCTATGTTCTTTTTAGCTACTAGCTAGTTTCAAACTACTCCTTTACTCAACCTGGTTGCTCTATTAAAACGAAAGGAATCTTTTTCTGTACATCTCCTGTCCTTCTCCTCCTATCTGCTCTCTCTTTCCCTCAGATGTTCTGTTGCTCATTACGCCGATCACTCAACTTTCACTGACACACACTCGTCACACCTCATTACTGACCGTATACACACACACACACACACACACACACACAGTTTTCAGTCAGTGAACCTGCATCACTGCTTAATGTGGTGAGGACGGATGTGGACGCTCATAGTAGTAGTGTGTGTGAGAGAGAGAGCTGAAACATGATTTTAATGTTGTTTAGAAAACTGGACGGTGCATATTATTTGCTAGTTTCAAAAGTTGAGACAGAGCTATAGTGACAGACAAGAAGAAATAAAAAACTAAAAAAAATACCCACATTATTGGTGGAAAGTAGTACATTTACTCAAGTGCTGTACTTAAGTACAAATTTGAGGTTACAATGCACTGTCACAAACCAAACTGTCCAACACTGCTCCAGACCACCGAGCACTGTGTTTAACCATCATGCGTACACATCATTAATTCTGTACAACTGCCAGGAGTTCAGCACAAATATACCAGTCAATAAAAAGGATCAAATAAAATCAAACCAATTAATTCCACGTATGAATAAGTCTCCACAAGGATTTAAGTTTGTGTATGAGGTGTGTGTGTGTGTGTGTGTGTGTGTGTGTGTGGGACCAATGACTGGCGAGTTGTGGTGAGTAGCACACTGGGTATGCTGATGCATACTGGCAGATACAGTAGCTTTGGCTAGAAAGAGTGTGTGTGTGTGTGTGTGTGTGCGTGTGATTATGACAGGTGGTTAATTATACGAATGTGTTTGTCCATTCGTATATGTTTCCACGCACGCACCCTGACCACAGGCCTGACAGGCAGGTCTTAATTAGTTGCCACGGCTACCGATGATGCGTCCTGACAGTAACTGCGGTGATGACAGAATCTCCTGCCTCGAAGCAGAGAGGCATGCTGGGATTGACACAGGGTCCACTCAGTCATCATGCTGTGTGTGTATATACTGTGTGTGTGTGTGTGTGTGTGTGTGTGTGTGTGTAAAAGTTCAGATTGAGGAAAATGAGACAGTTTGTCAGTCAGCCAGTTACTTCCTTGTTAGTCAGTCAGTCAATTAGTCAGTGAGGAAGGGATTAACTGGGCACCAAGCACACAAGAACACACACATACACACACACACACACACACACACACACTTTTTGTGTGGTAAACAGTGAAAGTAGGAAATTGCTTGGCGATTTCCAATCTGTAGGTGTGAAGATGGAATGACTTCAATCATCACGTTATTCTTCCCTCTCCTCGTCCCCTTTTATCTGTAACCCTCTCCACCTCGTCCCGCTTTTCCTTTATTCATCCCGGGAGGCGGCAGGAGGGCAGAGAGAGTGAATATTATGAAATGTGTAGATGGCATGTCCCAACAGATCCACAGAGATGGTCAGCTGCACCGAAAATGATTTTATGCAGGAATTACAAAACGTCCCTCTTGGCTTCAGAGTTTGAAGCCAAAAAGGAGAGGCAACAAAATGAGTAGCTTGTTGTGATCTCTGCTTTTTAGTGCTGCAATTACTGCATTCATTATGCATGCAACGATTTGAATTAGCCTAAATGACAGGTGAGAGACAAACAGAAGAGGAGAGACAATTGCTGCACTCTGACAGCGAGACCACCCTCGTCTGATTCAGAGTGTGTCTGTGTGTGTGTGTGTGTGTGTGTGTGTGTCTTTGGTTTGCTGGTAGTGAACTCAGAGATGAATCTTAATGGCCATCATTTAACCTTTCACCTCAGCTTATAAGCACACACACAGACGCAAACAGACACACACAAAGAGCTAGTTTACTGGATGAGGAATGGAGTGGTGAGTGGAGTGCTGAGGATATTAAGTGGAGTGTGTTTGTGAGTGTGTGTGTGTGAGAGTTGAGAGTAAGAGGTTGATCAGGGTCAATAGACACACTTTATCTCTGAGAGCTTTGCAGGATCCACTCTTAACCAACATGATTATGTGTAGAGTAGCACAACTATACACGGTGCTATAAAGACATGTTTTTAGGATGATAGTTTCTTAGTCTTGTTAGAGTCACCTTGGGCTCTAGGAAATTGCAATGGGCATTCAAACCCTTAAAAGTGGAACGATTTCTAAGATTAGAAGATTTTCATTCTTGAATTAAATCAATTTGAATTAGCACTGCTCTCTGTGGGCTGAAACTTTGCTGCACCTCTGGCCACAACCCAGCCTGTGATGTTACAGCAGGTGTTTTCCCATCTGCAATCAAAGGTGGAACACCTGCTGCAATGTACAGGTAGATAAAAAACAAAGTGTGTTTGAGTTACTTGATAACTGTCGAAATCAGGGCCACAGAAGAACAATTTGGACCCATTTAATTCAAAGAGCAAGAGTAACAAAAAAAACCATGTAACCGTTTATTTTATTGAATGTTACAGAAAGTCTCACACTCTTTGTAGCCAAACCATCTTCTGCTCATATGTTGCTGCTTTAAAAGTGAGAATAGTGTATGTGGAATAGCATGCAAACAGGAGAGCTGCTGAATAGTGGTTACATGATGCTAGTGGGTGGAATCTGTCATTTGTGTGTATATCTGTGTGTGTCCATCTGGTATGACCCCCTGTTCAACTCCTCCAGCACTAATGCACATATGGACCGTACACACACACACACACACTTAACAGCACATACGCATCCATATGAGGGAACAGCTGAAGGAAACTGCCCACCCTACTACCCATCCTCCCTCCTCCCTGCAGAGCCTCAGGACTCATCCAGGTGTCCACTCTCCTCCTCCGGCTTCTTTGCTCTTTTTCCTCTTTTCTGTCGTCTCTTTGCTCTCTGTTGTATCCATGTATGAAAAGTCGTTTGACCACTGAAACTCCTCATATTCAGTGTGAAAACTAGTCCGGTTTTCTGGCTCTGGCAGAATGCTTCAAGTTACTCAACTGAGTGTTTATCTGAAAGACGGACTTGAGGGTCAAGAAAATCAATTAATTGGGGAATAAGGAAAGAGAAGAAAGTACAAAGAACAGAACTGCAGTTCTAGTAGAGGAAGTAAAGAGAAGGAGCCAAGAAGGAAAGAAATATTAAAGGAAGGAAGAAATGGCAACAAAGGAAATAGGGTGGAAAAGGCAGAAGGAAGTGAATAAAGAAAAAGAAATGAAGAAGGACCAAAGGAAAGAAAGGCTCCCGTTTTGTGCAGGAGTGCAGTTTCAGCTTCTATAAACCCAGGAGCTCTGAATACTGCTTATTAAGCAGGGACAGTGTGTGTGTGTGTGTGTGTGTGTGTGTGTGTGTGTGTGACAGGGTGATATATTGAAACACACCTCTGTGGAACAGCTGCAATGATGAGACAGAGAGTAGGGAGTAAGAGGTGTCGTCTACCTTACACACTCACACACACACACACACACACACACACACACTTTCATGCATGCAGACGCACAGAGCTGAGTCAAGTTCTTTATTGTGTTACTGTGGCCAGCTTGTATCAGAGGGAGAGCGAGCAAGGGAAAGAAAGAAAGGAGAGAGAGAGAGAGATGAATTTGTTGTGACTGCTCTGGTGGACTCAGCTTTTTAACACAGCACTTCTTTTTTCCCCCATGTTCTCCTCTTTCCCCCCCCCCCGGTTTCTCTCTGCTGTCCACTGCTTTTTCATTCCTCAACCCTCCTCTCTCCTCTCCTCCCCTCATCTGTGTGCAAACTTATTATATTACAAAGATAATGAGAGGCCGATACAGGGAATGACAGAAATTGAGAAAGACAGACAGAGTAAAAAAGGAAAGGCTCTAAAAAGAAGAGAGAGAGAGATGAAGAAGGGGAGAGAAATGGAAAGGGGCCGACAGATAGAAAGAAAGAGAGATCGAATAGATGAATCTGATTTATCTATAATGAAATCAGCTTCAGTCTGTATGGAGGAATGTGCTCCTTTCAGCCTTTCTGCTGTTACAGACAGATTTACCCGTTTAATATTCTAAAGATCAGCGTGAGGAGATACATGTCGACCATCCGGATGCTTAGGAGGTGCAGCTGCTAACTGGCTAGTGCTACTTAAAATGCAAAGTTATCACTTCTTACCATTTTAGACTGACAGTGGAGAGAGTCAGCTACATACAAGTCCATCATTACAACTGAGCAGAAATTAGATTTTGTTAATTGACATGATTTTCCACTTGGCCCCACCTCTCTCCATGTATCTGAACAAGGAGAAGCACATTTTGGTTTGACTTCTCTCTCCTGAGGAATTTGAATGAGCATTTTTCTTTTTTAAGATTATTCTTCTGCAAATTCACCCAAAGAAGATAAAAGTCTGGCAAACAAAATCACTATGGAGAGGGTTATATAAAACGTCTATCCCTCTGCATTCTGTTTCTTTGTTTAATAGTGCTAAAGTTATTTATCAAGTAAAAATATGAGACATTTGCTGGTTCCAGCTTTTCAAATGTAAAGATTCACTGCTTTTTGCTTTTCTTTTTGTTATCAAAGTAAATTGAATATCTTAGTGCTTTTTTTTTGGTCAGACAGAAGCAATCTCAAGATGTCTCCTTGGACTACTGGAATTTGTGAATGCCTTTTTTTTCTCACAATTTTCTCACATTTTGCAGGAATTTGAAAAATATTCTGCCGATTCTTTTAGAATGAAAATAATCAATAGCTGCAGACTTTCTGTTTGAAGTAGACAACATACAGTATTTGCTTGTAGTTAGGCGTCAAACAACTGTCATTGTCACTGTGCTCTGAACTAATACGCAGAAGGACAATGTGTTAAGAGCTCTTGTGATGAACTGACGATAAAGATAATAAAAACACTATTTGTTGTCAAAATCTCCCGCGGTAAAATATGAATAATCCTCTCCTCTCACCTCCCTCGACTTATGAGATATTGAAAACCTCTCTGCTTCACTACTCACAATGATCATGTGTGTTTGAGAGTCTGTGTCTTCTCGGTTCATACTGAAAGGAGATGGGTGCATTCAATTGTCTGTTTGTCCACGCATCCATACATGAATACTATGGCAAAAGGCTTTTGCAGTGTGTGTGTGTGTGGGCATGCTCTCTGTCTCTTTCTACCTTTCATGTCCGTCCAGGCATGAAGCAATCCACTCCTCACACACACACACACTGCCTCAGGCCAACACACACACACACACACACACACACACACACACACACACATCCACACACACACACACACACACACACACACTCAACTACATTGCCCATGGCTACACATTCGGTCCAAGGAAGCTGTTTTTTACTCTTCAAGTTGTTTGTTTGAGTGGATTTTACACAACGCCCTTGGCATAATATCACACATACACACATACACACACACACCCACACACACACACACACACACACACACACACGCACACACATACACACACTCACATTCAGAGAGATACGTGGAAGCACATTTTTAGGCCTGATTGTGTTGACTTATACTCCTGTGGGCATGGCATAATGACACACAAAAACACAAACACACACACACACACACACACACACACACACACACACAGATATACATTTTCTGGTTGCATCTCCTCCTATTGAAGCAGCAGCCATGGTAAGAGGTGCTGCCCAAAAACCAGCTGGCCGATCAGTCTAGCTCACCTGCCAGAAACACCATGCAGTCCAATTATTTTGTAAATGTGTGTGTGTGTGTGTTTTCTCAAATTGCATCTGCAGAAGTTTTCACAGCAGCTTCTCTATGTTTCACTGATGGATGTAGATTTGTTGTGAATCAAAGGACGGCGCTGCAACAGACTGCGAGTTGATGCTTTTTGCTGTAATACCGTGCAGTGATTTGGGAAAATTGCAGTCCATCTTGGGGGTTTTATGGAGTAAATCGTCCACATTGTGCATCGCCAGGGGATTTGTTTAGTCTGAAAGGAAGCAAAAATGTTGTGATTGCAAAATCCCAGTTTGAGGACAGAATGGGCTGTTAATGCTGCTAAAGTGGCAAACTGGTTTGATCTTTTCTTTCATCACGTCTGTATTTCCTCTCTGTCTTCTGCTTGTGTCACCATCAGTTTCCCTGTCTCCTTTCCTCGTCTCTCTCTCCCTCCCCCCTCGCCTGCAGGACAGGAGGCAGAGAGGAGTGGACAGTTAAAGGAGATGATCCCCTTCTCTCTCTCTGTCTCTCTCTCTCTCTCTCTCCCTCCCTCCCTCCCGCTCTCTCAGCATTACAAAGCCCCTTGTCCACTTTGATTACTTACATTAACGTGAGCAAGAAAAAGACTGCGCTCTGGATTTGCCTGTGCGCGCTATAGAGGAAGAGAGAGTGACTGGGTATGTTTGTGTGTGGGTGTGTGTGTGTGTGTGTTCGGCCCAGACACAAGTCAACAACCAAACAGAGCAGTGATTGTTGGGTTGTTGTATAACAACCAATGGTTTCCTTGTGCGACAAACCAGAGAGGAACGAGCTTTTTCTGCCTGCCTGCCGTGGACGATGGCACTGACATGGAGGGAGGAGGAGGAGAAGGAAAGCGATGAATTGTGTGTGTGTGTGTGTGTGTGTGTGTGTGTGTGTGTGTGTGTTTAGTGGTCATGACGGGAGGGGTGAGAAATCAAGAGGAGGAGGGATGGATAGAAAGATGGACCTGGATAGATAGATGGGACAAATGAAAATGTGGCCAGTCCGTACTTGTTTTCCATTATCAAGGTTCCAAACTGTTCACAGAACAAACACAAACAGCGTTAATTACTTGGCACACATTGTGGCGTACGGGCCGCGACGGGAGTAAGAGCTTGTGATTGAGTGTGCATGTATATAAAACAAAAGGAAAAGAGGTTGTATGTGTGACAGAGACGAGGATAGAAAGGACAATACTGTGGGAAAGTTTAAAAGATGTAGGGCAACACTCAACACATGGGTGGTCATAAGCAGCCGCTTTTCTTCCAACTAGAGTGAATCTTTTTTTGATAATCTGTAATTGGGGAGTGACGATATTTTTTTTACAGAAAAATGCACTACTTCATTTCACAATCACTCTACCTAACCAATGAGGAAATTACATAAGCAATTGCAGGTAAACTGGCAACATGCGACTCTTATGTATGAATAGTTAAGTAATTAAATGGCCTCAATTTGTATTGGCCGATGAGGAGTTTATGAATTAATTTGATGATGCATGAGAGAGAGAGAGAGAGAGTGGTTGTTTTTTTTTGTTTTAATAATGACTCTAATGACACTGCTATCTTGCACATTTTTTTTAATGGCTGCTTTTGTTGTTGACTGTCAAAACAAAGTAGAGTAATAGAGTTTGATTCCTCTCTTCATTTCAGCTGGGAAGAGGTAGAACAGGAATGTCTGCTGCTCACAACCAGCAACAGGAGTCTTTGTGTGAGTGCTATGAGGCTTCCTGTGTTGCATAAATGAAATGTTATGGAAGTAATCCATGCTACTATGAAAAGTACAGTGTGAGCTGACTTGTAATACTGGCTTTGTGTGGCCTGTGCTGTGTTCGTGTCTGGGTCTTAGGTCATGGAATGGGTGTGTGTGCTTCAGCGTTGCCCTTGTCTATATCTCCTCCCCATGATGCTGGCATTAAAGGGTCCGTCTTAGTGTGAGTCCTTGATAAAACAGGGTCTGATGCCCTGGAGCAATAGGCCACAACCCCTCAAAATGTGCACACACACACACACACACACACACACACACACACACACTTCCCATGAAATGGACATTTCAGGGTAAGCTACATGGCCGGCATCCTTGAGGAAATATTTTCTTTATCTTGGCGATCTTTGTTCTTGATACAGTTCTACAGTGACAATCAATGGGGCCCTTTAATTCAGTTGTACATTCATGCCATTTACACGAGGTCAAGGATTTTGCAGTGCATAAAAGTCGTCAAGGCCAGGCCAAGTCTTTGTATCTCTGGAGTTTTTTTTAACTTGTCATTTTAAAAAGCATTATATTTTTGACATTTTACATCACTATTTCCAGAAAGACTCATTCATGCACTGCTGTCCCTGAATCAATGGTCAGGCTTACTGTCAAGGTCAGGAAACATTTTGTGCTTACAGTGTTTGCTGTCATTTGGAGTAAAAGTGACGGTGATATCTGTACAGCAATGGCAAGATACAAGTACATCTACTAACTGTGCAGGACTTTCCTCTTTTCATACTGTGAGTCCGTTGTAAGTGGATTTACAATGTGTTTTACATGGTCCCCTCTGGTCTCAGTGCTCCTGGAATATTTTGCGAGGTGGATTCCAGGCTGTCCAGGGAGTTTGGTAAATTATCTGAAGAATAAAGGAATTTGCAAATAGAGCTGAAACAATGAATCGATTAGCTGATTGACAAAAGAAATAAGAGTTTTTCTTGAAGAAAGGCTGACAGGGTTTCAGTGACCCAGAGTTCATTGTGTTCACTCAACACCACTGACAAGTGCTCGGTACTCAACGGCTGAAAGACAGGCCACTGGTTATTGTCTGGTGCCCTGTGTGTGTGTGTGTGTGTGTGTGTGTCTATATGCAGGGATTCAAACCAGCAACCCTGCAGTCATTTCTCTGACCATTAAGCCTCAAACTAGCCCATATATCTGTCTGTTGACCTCAATATCTGCAGACAGAGATAAAGAAACAATGAGAAGGGACACATCTAACAATGGTGTCTGGTGTCTTAATAGTTTGTACATACAGTGTGTGTGTGTGTGTGTATGTGTGTGTGTGTGTGTGTGTGTGTGTGTGTGTGTGTGTATAAGCCTGAGGCAGTGCTCTGTAACCTGAATGTGAGTCAGAAACCGGTTTGACTCATTTCCTGCTCAGAGCTTTGTCATTTAACAATGGACACACAGAAACACACACACACACACACACACACACACACATCTATTAAAAGACCACTCCCCTGTAGGTAACTGGCCTCTCCCTCCCATGAGCCTCTCCTTAGCTCCAAGACACACATCCACACACTCATAGAATCACATGAGTTTGTATAACTAGACCTGGATGAATTATTGAATCAAGGTGAATTGATATAATTTGCTGTAATATAAACGGCTCGTTTTCCAAATGAGCCCCATCCAGAACATCTACATAATTTTCCTTATAATTAAACTCACACAAGGACACAAGCACCAAGTACATGACCATGTTGTTTCTTCATTTCTTTCTCTGAAAACTATGCACTCACACACACACTCACTCACATATAGTATTTCCCTGTTGTAAAGTGTAATAACAGCTGTCCTCGGGCCAGTTACAGCTATCATAAAGAGACGACAACTCCCAAAACTCATTTACCACACACACACGCACATGCCGTGAACCTGGAGGCAGGAGGAGTGGAGGTCTCTGTAGCACTTATTCTGCCCTTTCTTTTTTTCTCCCTCTCTCTGTCGCTGTCTCTCGCTTGCTCTCTCTCTCTTTCTGTCTCGCGCCTCTCTTTTTTTCAGGCCGTAAGTGACGTTCGACCACATTTTACAGCTGAAGGTGACAACGTACACACTCATATTCATGCACACTCTGCAGTATGTGCTCTCTCCGGTCCTCGGGCTAGTGTGTCTGATTGTGTGTTTGTGAAGGAGGGAGGGGAAAACAGACAGAAGAGAAAGTAGTAATGTAGTAGTCGTGTGTTCACATTCCTGCAGTTTCTCTTTGAAGAATAGCTGTTGAAATTAAAACATGAGATGCTACACATTCCTGTAACTTGTGCTTAAAGGAAAATTCTGGTATATTACAACTGGGGTCTTGTTTTTGTAGTTCTATCAGATGTGATAATGTAGACTGAGGAAGACGCAGGTGAAATTTCGGTAATGATCCTTCATTGCACAGGAAAAGTGTGTGTGCACAACTGCAGCACATACTTTAGTGGAACCAATCATCAACACAAGTCTTGGTTTAAACTGAGGAGACCCTCCCAGGTTGACCCCGGTCAACAGCAAGAGTTGTCACAGTCGTCCCCACTGGAAATGCATGTATTCCGCATCAGGCTCGTGAAAATACAGCCTACGGTAAAATGGAAACCGCGACCCCACAACATCACTCTCCTCTCCCCGTCCGATGGGTTTTTATCAATGTTGCAGATGTCAGCTATTAACTTGAAGAGAGCAATCTTATTATCACTGATGGCCAAAAGTACGAAAATAACACCCAGGTTGCATTAAACAGAGTTCCCATTTAATGTACACCTGCATTTGTAAGTAAACCCACTGACCACAGTGCATAGCTGTGAACATTGTCTCATGTTGTTTTACATTCATACACATGGTCTTAGCACTTGTGACAAACAGCTATGGTCTTTATTTATGTCTGTTATCATTGAAGGCATAGTTTTTCCCCTCAGCGCAGCCGCCATCCTGACAGGCTAACAGGAATGTGTAATGTATGTTTAGCTCTGCAGACTAGGTGCTTTGGTAGTTGTCTGGCCTTCTAGCATGTTATTCCCACTTGTATGTTATTCCCTTTGTTTGGGTCTCTATGGTTTCCACCGCTGTGTAATGTGCTCTTCTTCTGCGCTGGCAGTGAAAAGTAAATTTCCTCCAGGACAGTAAATGCTATCGTTAGGTATCTTTTGTTGTTCGACAGAACTGTGTCACAACTGCAGATAAAAGAGCTTCTTTGACACATTATTTTTTTCTGTTTGAGATATTTTTTTTGTCGTATTTGATTTGTATTGGTTTCAGAAGTCCCAGAAACATTTTACAATTGTTATTTTAGGCGTTTTTTGTTCTTTGAAGTTAGATGTTTTAGAGGCTGTGTGTTTATTTGTTTGTCTTTTTTCTCTCTTCGTCTCTGTCGGTCTCTCCAGTATTACTGCTGTTTCAGGTTGTTCTTTGTGTGTCGGTGTGGAGAACTGCTTTTTGTCCGACAGGCTGAACAACAGAAGTGCTTCTGCTGCACAAACACAGGATAGACTAAATCCGACCCGCCAGTCGGTCAGTCAGTAAATCAGTCATCCAGCCTTTGAACCAGCTTGCTGGACAATTGGAGAAGTCAGCCAGGCAGTTCAGTGTGTCACCAGCCTCTGTGCTGACTTGCTAAGCTAGCTGCTTCAGATTTAACCTGCTTATAGCTCTCGGTGGGATTTTTTCTTCTAAACTCACACTCATGTTTCTTCCTCTTCTCACTTTTCTGACTCTTCCTTTCCTTTCCAGTCTTTCACCCCTCTCCTTCCCTTTTGTTTTCAGTTAAATTTCCTCTTTCTGTCTCCATCTGGCCTCACTTACCTTGTGTGTCTGTTTGAGTGTGTGTGTGCATGTCTCTGGGGGTTGGTGTTTAATGTGTGTTTGTTCTGCCCTTATCTCGTCCACACCAGACCTGCTTTTCAGTCCAAAACCTCAGCTGTGCCCCGATTGGCTCAGAAACAAACCTCCTGTCTGCTCTGTGATTGGCCAATTCAAATCCTCTACAATGGATGAAGCATTATTTGATTGTATTCTCCGGGTAATTTATCAGTTAGCTATCAGGGAACATGATGAATGGTTTAGTGTCACAGTGTAAAGAAGCTCGCTCTCTATGGTGGCATGTGGGTACATACAGGTACGGGGCTCGCTGCTCCGCCTAAATGCCACCAACCGCTAGCTATCATTCTGACCCCATTCTGTCCAGTATTGATCCCTTTACAGCCCGGGTACCTTTTGTATAACTCAATGGGACTTGTCCATCTAGCCTCATTCACATTGTGTGCGTCTACGGAGCTGTACAGCAAAACCTGGAAGTGTTATTGCTTTCGTCTAATGACTCCATGATGTTTAGATGCTTGGCGTAGAAATCGACAATAAAATACGAATCGCTTCCTGCTTTCCCACTTTGAGTCACAATATGGTTAAAGTTTATACAGGCTGAGTGTCTGTAGTGAGTCAGCCAGTCAGCATTTTTGAGGTCAAGTGTGCGATGAAGGGTGGAGAGAAGCAGCCAGTTGAGACTTGTTTGGGGATTTTACTTAAAAGAAAATACCAGCTGTGCTCTCAGTTCTGAGCCGAGCTGAGTGCCGTCTAAAAGGGCTCAATAATTATTCCCCTCTGACTCATTCAGAACGACACACTGACATGGGATCTGATCGTGGGGATGGTTTATGGGTTAGTCTTTCAGTGACGTTAGAAGTTACCAATGTCTAGAGTCATCTTAATGCGTTAATTGCCAGCCATAAAACCTTTCTGCCTGTTTCAGTTCAGCTCTTATTGCTATGGGACAGTTGATCTGTCATGGTTGACAAAAAGCTGAAGTTTGCCAGTCTTCATAAACCAATATGTTTTATAGTGAATTGTTAAATGGACCCCTCTGGTATCAGACTGTATTGTAACCCAAACTGACAGAGACAGAAAGAAAGGGGTGGACAGGGAGACAGTAAACAGAGAAGTGGGTGTGGGGAGAGGTAAATGGGTGACCAAACACACAAAAACAGGGGGGGGGGTGGGTTCAGCTTTCCTGAGAACGAGTGAAATCGGACTCCCTTCAGGGCTTAGGAGTGAACTGATTCACAGACGGCAAGAAGGGGGGAGGGAGGTAAAGGAGAGGTGAGGAGGATTTTCCCAATTTTCTTTGTGAACGACAAGCTCTCCTCTCCCGTCTCTCTATCATCCCCACCTCCTCTCCTGTCCTCTCTTCTCCTGCCGTATCTGCCCATCAGTCAGTCACTCAGTCAGCATGTGAAGTTGCTTTAAATGTCAGCATTTGAATAGTAATAGAGATTAACGATGGAGAGATAGACAGACAGCGTAAGAGGGAGCACAGGAGAGAGGTGAATGTCATAGATAGTGTCTATAGAAGGTTTCGACCCCTGCTAACAGTGCTAACAGCTATCGCTACACACACACACACACACACACACACACACACACTGCACTGATTATAGTGGTAAGACAAAGAGAAAAATATAGAAAGACATGGAGAAAGGAGATATTCTCATAGAGGTGTGATGTATTTAGGGTTTAGGTGTCATGTTGACTGTCAACAAGTCATTTGGGTTATTTAATTATGTCACTATCATGAGGAATTTAGAGCTACACAATGGATTCATGCAGGAAATCAATTGATACATGTGTATATTTTTAATTACAAGCAATTTCAATGCCTGAAACCATTAGCTGGTTCCAGCCTCTAAAAATGTGAGGATTTTCTCCGTTTTATATCTTCAAGTCATTCATCAATGAAAAACGACAAACATTCACTTCTCAAATGTGAGTATTTGCTGCGTATATCAGTTTTACATAGTTTACGCTGTTGCTTTTAGCAAAACATTCAGTTTGGAGCTCTGGAAATTTGTGATTTGCACTTCTTAATACATTTTTTCCCACATTACAACCCTTTCCAGACTTCAGTTGATGCAACATCGCTGGAAAGAGTGAGGGAGACTATTTTCCGTTTCAGATTGAACCTTTTAACGATAAGGTTGCCAAGTGGAACCAAAGAGTTTGCTCAAAAAAAGGCCCACTGTAGCATCAAAAGACGGTTCCTCACAGCTCAGTTCCCGTTCCCATTGTATCGTGTGACAGTGATACAGTGATGGCAGGTCATTAGTAAGTCGTTCACGCCTCATTGTCTGCTGATGGTGCTTTTTGTTTGCGGTTGTCCAAGCAGAGATGTGTTTTCAGGTACTACATTCAACTTCCTTTGTCTTACAATATAGCAATGAGAGCCTCATTCAGCAGCAAAAGCTTATGTAATCACAATTTTATAAAGAAGGCACTCAAAATACAGTGAGTGAGCTATTTCATTTTAAAGAATCGCAACTCAGAATGAACTGTCGCCTCAGTAAGTTTTATTGTTACAAACATACTCTATCCAGACATGTTGGTCATTGAAATGCCAACATGCCGAGATGGAGGTCATGGCTGCCTTTCTCCAGAGAGCTGGCACAACCAAATCATCAGTTTGCGGAAAATAATGGAGCACTCGAAAAACTGCTTGAGTTTGAATTTGAATTGAAAAGCCGCATTAACCCCACGAAAGGAAACGGGGTGAGGGGAGAAGATAGTCAGGGATGGAAGGACGGAAAGGCTCCTCACAGAAGGAAAAACACACATTTCTGTTTTACTGTTACTGTCAATGGAAACTCCTGAATCAGCTGAACACACACACACACACACACACACACACACACACACACGTACACACACGTCTCAGATTCAATTACAGCATTGTGAGATGAAGGAGAAATTCTTCAGCCTTCAGCACTTCCAATTAAACTACCGCTCTGAGTGTGTGTGCGTGCACGCATGAGTGTCAGTGTGTGTGACAGTGTGCACGTGTGTGTGTGTTGCTGTGTAAGTCGTGTGTATTTGGGTGTGTGATTGCGTGTGCCAGTGTGTATGTTTAACAGGCGAGGTGTGTGTATATGGGTCTTGGCTTTGATGGCGTCGTGCTGCGCTGCAAGGGCCACTGAGGCGTAACGAGTGAGAGTTTATGTGTGTGTGTGTGTGTGTGTGTGTGTGTGTGTGTCAGCCTCTCTGATGTCACCTTGTATCATTTCAGGCTAATTTCACCTATTCTCAGAGAGGGAGAGAGAGAACAAGAGGCAGAGAGAGAGAGAACAAAAAAGTAGAGACGACAGAGAAAGTAAATGATAAGGTACAACTTTATTAGTGTCCTTGAGGCGGTTGATGTCAGGGCTACTCAGTGATGCACTCACACACAGATTAAAAACAACAAACACAGCAACAGGAGTACAGAGCATAATATGCCACAGGACAGAGCAATGTCAAGAAGGCATTATAAAGGGACAGTGTATACTATAATACAGTATGATCGTCATACTATATCATTTTTGCATGAATTTCTCTCCTCCTTTCCCTTCTCCTCTCCTTTTTTTTAAGCCTTCTTCATGCATTTGAGTCTAAAATCGTTGTAATGATTCACTGGTATGTAATGTCCCGCAAAGCCACGTATGATTAGAAATCCGGGTCAGCAAACTTAATTATTAACTGGACTCGGCCAAAATTGCACTGTTTTGGAGGGAAACAGGATTACTGGTGGTTGGAATTGGATTTTAATGATGTAAATGTAATTATTGCCCTTGAAAATTATTTCCATTTGCAAAATGGAGCTTCTCTTCCTCTTCCTCTTCTCTTGCTCTTCTGTTCATGTTGTATAATTGTGATACAACCAAACTAAATAGATACTGGTCCTCATTAAACTTGTTATTAATGCAGGAAAAGATAGCGAGATAGAAACACAAGACAAAAGGCAACTGAAACAAAAGATGTGATGCATGTATGCATGTATGCGGTATAATAAAGTTAATCATCAGGCTTAGAGTGATCTCTCAAACATGTATTTCCCCATTTCTTTTTCTGCCCGTCTATCTTTCCTTCCTTTCTCCCTCTCCATTTCTTTGTACTCTTACCTTCTGTTTCTCCCTCTTTCACTCATCCTGTCTTATCTGCTCTCTGGTGATAATATCTCCGCCTGCAGACTGAAACAGAGCTCTGCTGATAAATACTAGACGCAGTCAGAAAGAGCGAGAGTATGTACTGTACGTACATTAGAGAAAGAATGTGCGTTGTTTCTTTGGGGGAGTGAGATAGCATTTACGCTCTGGAGTCCTTCAGATTCCTATGCAGATTTATGCTGTTTGGCCCCAGCTTGTGATCAGGGCCAACCTGTAGTAAAGGTCATCAACTTAACTTTTTAAGGTGTACGAGCTTAAAATGATTTACAGTGTAAGTGGACAGGTAGACAGAAAGTGCTGTGGAATGGGAAAAAAAACTTTCCTTGAATATGCAGACTCTCTGGTGCCATAAAAGTTATGCTGACATGATCTCCAGTCAATGAACTTGCATATCTTTTATATCTCACATTACATACCAGCATATCTTGCATGCAGAGCTCTGGAACCGTATATCTGTCCAGATTAGATGCCTGAAAGTACTCAGTGGTCTGCATCTTTGATTTTGTTCACAGAAAATCATTTACAAAAGCTGCTGAGGTTGTTCGCTAGTTGCCTTTGTTTGTTATATTCCTCAGTTCCTCCACAGTTTTTTATATTTGTTCTCATATATTATTAAAGCAAAAACGTTGTACATTTTCATCGTAAAGCAAACTTAATCCCTCCTGCAGCTGCTTCACAGTAAATACGTAAAACTGTGCTCCTCTGACTGTGCACGTTTAAGTATTCCAACTATCAATCACCTCTGAACTTAATACAGTTGTAGCTTACTTGTTGAGAGTAAGAGTAAGAGAGTAAGAGTTGGTGTGTATATTGCCGTTTTATAATTTCACACTAATTACTGCTTTAGACGTTTTACATTAAGTCATCACCTCATAGATAACACACAGGTCATGAGCATTCAGTTTACAGAATGGCAAGCCCTGTTTGAGTGCTCAATACCATCTATCTGCAAACAGAACCAGTACCAGTTTGCAGTGTAAAGCCTATTTTAACAGCTGAGGAAATGTATTGCTGTTTATTTTAATTCATTGTACAACATCAAGGCCATGCTACATGGGTCTCAGATATTGCTTCCCTGAGAAATTTACCACGCTGAGACAACCGAGGAGGAATGTTTTGCACAAAGGCACAAGTATTGACTTAGCATTCTTAGATTCGATAATCACCCATCTCTTAGGTATAATGGAGTTTCTTTGTCATAATAGATTTTCAGGAATTGTCTAGAGAAAGGAAAAAGCACCTCAGACCTTCATTTGATTTAAACATGTCCCAGGGACTTCTATCTGAGCAAGACTATAGCTGTTAGATCTGATTTAATACTGCCTATTCTGCAGATCAGTGAGATCACATTGGAGGAAAGGAAAGCTAATCAAACTAGCTATTGTTACACATTCCTGCCATGTTGCCAACTAATAATCTTGATCTAAGCTAATAACTGAGAAATTAGCATGGTCCTCTATTTAATGCTGGCGACCCCCTGGGGGCTGTCTGCATCCGTGTTTCTGAACAAATTCGGTCGAAGCACTTTTGTTTGACTCACCTCCTGGAGGTGGAGGTCAATGCAAATCACCACAAAATGATTCTGAGTGACGGTGGCAGATGTTGTGTCTGATGCCATTCAACAATCTTTTAGAAAAGACTGCGGCTTTCCAGAGTCACGGTGTGTGTGTGTGTGTGTGTGTGGCTCCTCTCTCTGCCCTTGAGCCTTTATCAAGTCCTTCTAATTATTTTATTATGCAAATGAGTTTCCATTATTTCATTAGCGAGGCAGCCAATCACAGAAGCTGATTAGGAAGTGATTAGCATGCAGTTGGTTTCTCTCTCTCTCTCTTCCTGTGTCCTTGTGAATGGAGGGGAGGGGGTCAATAATGACCCATCTGGACACACACTCGTGCATATAGTTGAAAGATTGTTAACACAATTAACACATGCAGAGAGACACAGTACAAATACACACATACACGGTGTGTATCTGGAACATGTTTGAAGTGGTTATAATCGATATGTTTAATATCAATGCATAAGCTGAATGTGTGTAATGTGAAAGGGGTCATAGTGACAAACCCACAAATAATCATCAACTCTGCAGTTTCCCTCAGCTCTACAGAGCATTTTAATGTCTTTGATTCAATTTCACTATTTTGGTCCACTCTGACGGCTCTCATAGCGTCATTTTCTGCAAAAAATCTCTAAAAACCCAGCGGTACACTACCTGCTCAGCACCAAACAGACAGACACAGTTGGCTACTAGTTGGTGAACATAGTGGAGCATTTAGAAAGTAAAGAGCCAGATATACCCTAGTTTGTGGAGACCAAAACAGGCTGAAAGACAGTGAATATTGCACTTACAATCATCGCGTTACCGTAACTGTTTGCTAACAAGTTCGCCATATAAAGTTTTTACAGCTTGTCTCTGCTGCCCACAAGAGGCCAAAAAAATCAGTTGTTGCAGGTTTAATCGCAGTATGTGTCAGTAACAGATTTTCCCAAATGCAAAGTAGAGGTTAGTGATTGTTAGAATTGATTATTTATGTTTGAATATTAAATAAACAGTCATAGATAGATACTCGATAGATGGCTTGATAGATGTGAACTCCATACAACATTTGGGCGAGATCTTTTTTTCTTTCAGCAGAGGTTAAACATATAGTTCAAGGTCTGCTCTTCTCATTATTGGCAACAACGATTAACTGTCAGATGCATGTGTCTGTTGATGTGTGTTGGTTGAAGTTGGCAGGACATTGAGGAAAGGGAGAAGTGTTAACTGAGAACGTGGGCGAGCTAGCGTGAGGTTTGTGTGTGTGCAGACAGTTTCACACGTATTTGGTTTCTGCAGACCCCCTTTTTAAGAACACACACACACACACACACACACGAACACACAGCTACTTTGTTTAGTAAGTAACTTTGTTCAGCAGCTGAAAGCTGTGGGAATGTCTATCAGAGGTGTGCAGTCAAGAAGAGAGGAATGCTTTATGATTGAGTAATGTTCTTTTAAACCAGTCAGAAAAGCGGAATTTGAAACAAGGACATATTTTTCTTCACTGCTAAGCCAAGGAAGAAAATACCTCCTCTACCACGGCACTATATCAGGGCTGAGTGGAACTCACTGTGTGTGTGTGCTCAGTTAAAAGCCCACAGCACACATTTTAAACACAGTGGTTTTAAATCCACTGTTGCTGCACACTGACACTACTGTCAGAGGCAGAAATTCCAGGAAAAAAGCTTTGAAATTAAGTATGTATTCTGTACCTTCAACAAGGTTAAACAAGGCCAAACAAATGCTGCAGCAGGTAAACCAAGGCTAATCGCGTCTGCAATGTCAAAACAGTGGCCTAACAGTTGACCACTAACACACAGAAGTTCTTAGGCTTCAGACTGAGCTAATACTCACAAATACAGTACATCAGTATGGTCGCATTTTAGTTTCCAGCCACAAGTAGCAGCCCCGAGCACAAAAATCACCTTCCCTCTGTTGGGTTTGCATTGTCAACATTTGACACTTTGACACTTGCAATGCCTACCACCCATTCAGGACCAGCTTCACAGTAAACTGCAGTGCTTTTAAGCTAACACAATACTGTTATCATGCACATTAGCAATCACACTTAATATTGGATACTGATGTATGACAACTGCTTGTCTTGTCTTATCATAGATTGCAAACTAATCAAAGGCCACATTAATTTAACAGTCATTTTAAAAACTCCCACCTTGTTAATTAAACTCGAACATCATCTTTACTGAGCGTCTGAATGATTGAGCCTTTCGGGAGTCATTTCAAAACAAAGACACACAGATTAATTTGAAGCAAAGCTGTGCTCTCTCAAAGAACCCCATAGTGCTGCTGTGTACCATGAGCATGTTCGAATAGCACTAGATGACGGTAATGAAAGCTGTGCCCATTCAGACATGGAAGCAATTCTGATTGCTAAGAGTAGAGTGGTACTAGATGTAGTTTCTGGTTTAACTGGTAGCTTCAATTAGAGTAAAGAAATGTTTAATAATTGTGTTTACCCCTAATATAATCACAGTTGCATAGATGCAGGTGCACACACTGTACATACACTTATTTAGATGCTAAAGCTAAAATGTTGCATACCTTAATCACAGTCATTAAAGCTAAAAGAATTAGCGAGAGATTATACAGAGTAATTCAAACAAATATATAAATGTGTTGCAAAGTAAAGGAATGATGAAACTACTGGGTGGCCCAGTTTTAACTCTCACTTCAGCAACAGTTAGGAGGTCAGTTTCTGTACAAAGAAAGTGGAAAACATACTACACTATTATTAACAAAGAATATTTTCCACCATAGCTGCAAAACATGCACAAGTTTACCCTTTCTGTACATGAATGAGGTGCTTCACATTTAAAAACACACACATATACACCCATTAACATGTCATGTTATTTATGATATTTAACAAGGGGTGTGTAACGTGTAGTAGTTAATCTCCTATTGTTTTACATACAGCGGTATCCTGGTTTGTAGATGCAGCAATGTATTGCCATACATATGCAAACATACACCCCCGAGTTACACACTTCGCTCTTTTAACCCATGCAGAGAGAGCTACCTGGCAGCAAGATGTAAACTGACATGCACACTGTGGGAGACAGGAAGTCATGGAGTTTTACACATACACACACGCACACACACACACACACACACACACACACACAGCAGCATCTGCTAGACACCACTAGACTTAGATTCTGGACATCCAAGTTGAATTTATAATAGAATAGTTTGGAGTAGAAAAATGCGTGTTGTCGTGCTGTACTTCGTGCCCTCTACATGTCCCAGCATTTTTCGCATTATGACTGGAGGTAACTTGCTGTGACAAAGACTTAATTGAATTGAATGGGAGTGAACTGAATTGCACGAAGAGAGGCTGGTTTAAAGAATGACGCCGAGAGGAATTTGATCCAGTGCATCTCGGAGGCTGTGAGTCACAGCCAGCCATACAGCCGGCAGCCGAAGACAGTCGCTTAGTTTGATGTTAACTTGTTTCTCCTCCGGCGGCGGCTGTCACCTCTTGGTATCCCTCTGTAGCGGGAGCTCAGATCAGTGGGGTATCTGAGGGCCTGTCGTTCTGCTCTCCATCACAACCGCTGCAGCACGCTCTAGGACACAGGTAGCAAAGCTGCAGCGCTAACTTAATGCTAGGAGATTTATGTTGCTGGCAGTGCTGGTTGCTGATAGTGCTTCATAGTGGCTTGCTCTCGTACACCTTCTTTTTTGAGTTTCTTACTGGTTGTGGATATCGTATAAACATGCCATCTGTATATCTTGGTGTTGAGGTTTGCCGCTCTTTCATGAAGTCCACTCTGTAGAAGACTAAAGGTGCTACAAGAAAGCTCCATAATACCTGGAAATGTGCACATTTCACAACAAGAAAAATAAATGAAAATGTTCTTTGTGGTTTGTGTTCTTGTTTAGCTAATCTTTGACCTTGTCCCCATTATCTCACATTTCTATTCTCGGCAATTGTAATGGTGTTGTTCTTCGCTTTATGACAAAGGCCCTGTGGTAGAAAAAATGTTGCTCAATAAAATAGTTCCAATGTGGCCAACGAGTTCAGTCATTAAATAACGTCCTTTCAGCTATGCATACATATAGGAAATATGTTTCTGTGTTAAGGCTGAACTGGGCTTTAGCCTAGAGCCAGGCAATAAATCACTCTAATATTGATATTGTGATAAACGACTCATTATTGTCGGGTTTAGTTATTTTAATTAAAGCTGAAGCGATTAGTTAATGAATCGCGACTATTTTGATAATTTACTAGTTTATGTAATTATTTTTGCATCATAGTTAACACTTTCTGAGCGTGTTTGAGTCCTATTCCTTATTGATAAAGGGAATTTTCCATTTTTCAGTGTTCCTAAAGCACCAATGGTGATCCCAACATTATATTGTTTCATTGACATCAAAGTATTTTTGTTAAAATGTCACAATATTTTGAGTTTGTCAATATTACCCAGTGCTTATTCCCATTCATCTATTACTATATGTACTATGTCTACATCATATCACTATCATAAAAGTATACATGGAAGATTTTATTCATATCCCCCACTCCTACTTTAGCCAATGTCAAGGAGGACACTTGAGGACACATCTCTGTGACCACTAACTACCAGTGACTTGAATCAGATGGCATTGTGGCTTTTCTTAGCCATATCTCTCCTAGCCATTTTATGAACACAGGTCAAAGAATCAGATAGCTAGCAGTAGCCAGCATGCTATTTCTATCAGCAATATTGCCAGTAAAGGCCACATATCATTGCAAGTTGATTATCTCAGCTTGCCGTCAGGGACAAGTGGCGTCCCTCTGTATTAGAGCGACTTCCTGTTTAAGCGGGGCCGCGGGCGGCCAGCTCACACATGGTCATCCCGAGGCTGTTGGTGATGGGCTCAGATGATCAGCTGAAGGCCCTGATGGTTGAGTCAGAGGTGATCCTGACTGGCCTTGAGTGATGACTGTTGGAGCTCAGACTCCTGGTGGTTTGTTAATGAGCTGAGACACGGGCACGCACAGAAAAACAACATACAGGAAAGAAAGTTTTGCAGGATAAGACCAGAGAGGAATTCATGTTCTAATTCATGTTGCCTTCAGTCAATAATCATTGTATGAGGTGAACTAAACCTTATTGTGTCCTCTTTGCAGGGAGCTGTACGTTTGATGAGGGCTTCTCTCAGTGCGATTACCAGCAGGATCCCTATGATGACTTTGACTGGACGCACATCAACACCCAGGAAGTGCCATACGTCTCACCAGACCTGCCACAAGGTGAGACTTGACTTCCTTTCTCCTGTCTTTGTCATCCCCTTCTAGAGCTCAACACCTCACAGTGGAGGAAAGTAACTAGGCACATTTACTTAACTCCAATTTACGGCACTTACGTTTTTCCATTTAATGCTTTTAATTCTACTCCACTGCATTTCAGAGGGAAATATTGTAGTTTTTGTTCCACTACATTCATTTGACATGTAGTGGGCCATTTTCTGCAGAACCAGTACTTTAATTTTTAATCCTTTTAGTATATTTTGAAAATACTTTTACTGAAGTAGGAGTATAAATGCAGGACTTCTAATGGAGTATTTTTACATCATTGTATCGGTACTTTTACTTAAGTAAAGGACTTCTTCCTCCTCTGACTCCTCGTTCTCTTCTGTATCCCATCCATATCTCTTCCCTCTCTCCTCTTTTCCAAGACATCCTCTCCTCTCCTCTTTAATCAGTTGTTTTTTTTCTCCATGATGATGATGAAGGGGAAATTAAATCTTTCTGCCTCAGGGCTGAGGGTCTAATTAACAGAATATGAGGTCATTAATCAACGGCAGGGAACAGGGAAGGTTGCCTACTTTACAATGTTAAAAGCAAAATGTTATAACAATAACCAGCTATGCGATGTTGAGATAGTAACTGGCTTTACAAAATGAAAACCACAGAGTAAGAATGTTGACTGATGTATGAAGTATGGTGTTAACCACAGTGAAGAAACCATGTTTAAATGTAACAACCACAAACATGTTTGAGTTTGTTCATTTCCTTTATCTCCCCCACTCTCATCTCCTCTCTGCTCTTCTCTCTTCCTTTCCTTTCTTTCCCTTCCTCTAGTTTCCTCTCATCTCCTCTTGACTTCTTTCAACTTTGTTCCTCTCACCTTATTTTCTGTCCTTTTATCTCCTCTCCTTTCCCTGTCTTTCCTACCCCCTTGTCTCCCATCATTTCCTGTCATCCCTTCTCCTCTCCTCTCCTTTCTTTTTCTATCTTCCTTGTTTCCTTTTCTTTCCCACTGTCTCCTCTCCTCTCCTCTCCTCTCCTCTCCTTCCCTGTCCCCTCATCTCCTCTCCTCTTCTATGGTTTCCTTACCTTTCATTTCCTCTCTCCCCCTTTCCTTCCCTATCCCCTTATCTCCTCCCCCCTTATCTCCACTCCTCTCCTCCTCTGTTTTGGAAGATTATGACTTTGTTGCCATGACAATGTTCTGCCATTATTTATCTCTCATGCTTATCATCATGACAACCCAGCCTCGCTGACATTTAGAGAAAGGTTCAGTTCAACACCAGCTCTTTACGATTTTCACACAAGCACACACACACACACACACACACACACACTTCCTCCCAAAATGTGTGTGTGTGCCTGCTGTCTGGTGCATGTGGTCTTGCATATATTTAATCCATGACACGAGGGTGGGGTGCCTTGCCCAATGGTACAGAGCCAAAGTCTAGCATTTACTGTTATTGATACCAAGTGGTGCCGCTATGCAGGGAGGGCAGAGTTGGCAGCTTGAAGAGGTTAAATACCTTGCCCAAGAGTGCAGAGGTAATGCCTGGAATTAGCATAGCATTAATGCCTGCAGGAGCTAGTGGAATGAGCAGGGGCGCGGGGATGGCAGGGCAGGTTAATGATTTGGAGAAGCTGATTGCTAAAGGGGGGTTCAGAGCGTTGCCTAAAGGTACGGGAGCATGAACTGACATTTGATGTGTTAATAGTGCCAGCAGGGTGTGGGACGGCGGTGCTGTGGATGGAAAAAACGAGGTTGCTGGAGGGGATTACAGATACAGCACTTGGCTAGGTTTTGTATTTGGAAGAAGGAGTAGGGAACGGGTGAGGGGTTGAGTTGGTAGCTTAAATGCCTTGCCCAGGGACACATTGGTAATGTCTGTTATTAGAATTGTTGTTTTCTCAGGCAATCCCAGCCACCAGTAAGTCCCTGAGGGCATGACATGATTTAGAGCATAGGCACTAAACCTTTTTGTCTTTTTGACCCCTGAAAGCAAAGATATACAGCACCTACACCCTTTGTTTAGGGGGAGTTGTTAAGGGTACTTGGCATATCAAACATCTTTGAGAGTACGTTTATTTTGCTGATGAGTAGTTCAGAGGGTTATATATTGTCAAATGTGTTGGCAGAAGAAAATAAGTCATCTTAGGGCTTTACGCAGAATCCTTTTAGAGTCATTTGATAGCTCAGCCAACAATTATACTTTTGTTCCTTATAACCCACATTGATTTGTCACAGTTGCTAATCACCATTTATGCTTAAGGCAGTATTGAGTGTGGAGGGATGGTTTGGCAGTTTTCGTAATAGAGATAAAACTATTCTATGTAATCTCTCTGGGGGTTGATGTTGGCTCTAGCCGCCATGGCAGGGTCTAGATGCTATGCTGGCAACATTCGTTGTGCCAGTTGAACATTCATGGGCTGGGGCTCTGTGGCTCAGTGGACTAAAGCAGATACTCTTGACTCATAATGTTGTTAGCCAGTACCACTCTAAACCTATTTGGCATGCCATTCGCTCTATGTCTCTCTCTTTGCTCTTGTTTTCCACAGTGTACTGTCCAATAAGGGAGGAGAAAAAGGCATTTAAACTGCAATAGAGCTGGTCTCTTGTCCACTGGATGTTTTGATACTATGTGAATAATGATGGATATAGCAACACGAACTATACAACCTAAAAATTATCATTGGGTCAAACCTTTCTGACAGTCTCTGCAAGACATGAACATTAAGCTTCACAAAAGTAGTATTTGTTGCATTAGATTACATTGTATTTTAAACATCCCATGTAATTTCAGTTAAGATTAAATCATAGATTTATTTATTTATTTTTATTCATCAATTTATTCATAGAGCACAAGGGCTGAAGCGATCAGTTAATTAATCAAGTATTGGATTGAAAAAAAATCATTTTTCAAGCAAAAATGCCAAAAATCCCTGATTACAGCTTCTCAAATGTGAAGATTTACTGCTTTTTCTTTGTCTCATATGGTAGTAAATTGGGTTTGGGTTTGGGACAGTTTTTTAATTTAATTGAGACAATAATCTGCAGATTAATTGATGGTGATTGGTTAGTAAATCTGAGAGCCCTGGACATGGAATACGAGCTGAGGAGACACAAGCTGTTTTGGTCCATGCGATGCTTTAAAAACAAATTATCTTAAAATCAGTTCCATGTTTGACTGGTATTGGTGAAGCTTGTTTCTTTATTGTGGACGAACTGCATGTTTTCTTTCATAATTATTTTACTGTCGCATGTTAAATCCAAGAGGTTGCCAGCTAATATGGTTGGTGCCAGCAGGCTGTTACTGTTTAGCTGGAGAATGCTGTCCTCTGTCTACCACGCTGCTGCTGTTGTTGTTATGTGACATATCTAGGTCTTAAGGCTGTCACGGGGGTATTTTTAGCCTCATCGTTATATTTTGTCGTCATTCTATTAGCGGCCATTTTAGACTTTGGCAGTTCAAAGACATCAGCCATTTTAGAAACTGGCAGACTTCAGGTGTCAGATGTTCTTGGCATCACAAGGTCTGCTTTCTTAGCATGGGTGTTGTATCAGTTTCATGTACTGTCAGTCTTTTATTGCTCATATTTTCCAATGCTATTTTTGTCTCAGATTAGGTGTTGTTATTGTTCTGTCTCTCTTGGCTGATATTGGAGCGTTTGTATGATTTCTAAAATATTATTGAATATAATTTCAGTAATTTTGCATTGGGTAACGCTTTAACATGTTAGACATTGCTGACAGCCCTATTTACCAAATATCATTCAGCTATTTTTACCTATACCTAATCCATTTGTCGTCACCATTTTACAGCAGGCAGTGTTATGATTAGCTGGAGTGCTAAAGGTTATATTTTTTGCCATGTTGTGACATATCTGGGTCTCTGACTGATAGCAGTATTTTTAGCTCTTAGCCATTTTAAAGGCACTTTCCTCATGTCACCATCGTAGCATCAGTGCTAGAAACGAAGGAATAGGAGCGACATCCATCGTGTGTTTATTTTGGATGGATTTAGATTGCAGATTTGGTGATAGAGAATGGCGCAGATTGGCTGTTGTCCAGTTTGGACGTTCCCATTTTCTGTCTTGTTGGTGACATTCAGAACCAGGAAGTAGGATTATTCTAATACGGCTATGGCTAAAATAGAAGTGTGTGCTTTGTGTGTTTTTGTAGAGGCAATGGTGGGGCGGTAGTGACAGAGAAAGAGAGAAGAAAAGCGACCAAGAGAGAGAAAGGCCCAATCCAAGAACTAGGATACAGTGTTTGGCTTTGAAAAGCTGACGTGTTTGTGTGTGTGTGTGTGTGTGTGTGTGCACGCTCATGTTTGTGTGCACTAATTGAAAGCCTGCTGTTATGTTCTGCTGTATTCTGCAGAGAGAAGTGTTTTCTCACAGTAGATTAGCTAAACAATAAGTGATAATCACTATTGTCCTCCAGCTCATTGTATAGAGCATATTATGGTATGTATGGTATAATATGCAAATAGAATTAACCAGTTAGGGTGCTGTGTTTGTTTGACTGGAGCACAGAGTTGTATTATATTGTATTGTATTCTGTTATTTTCTCTTATAATCTATAATATTTACTTGTGTTTTCTGTTTTAATGTATTCTGTTCTGTTCAATTTAAGACTTCAACTAACAATGGAATTGTGTTCATTATTGATTAATTTATCAATAATTACTTAAATGACTTGACTAACCGCTTAGCCTATAAAATGTCAGATAATACTGAAAAAATACCCCTCACAGTCCACAGTGATGTCTTCAAATTGCTTGTTTTGTCCGAACACTAGTCCAAAATAGTCCATAATATATTACATTTATAACATTACAAAACAGAGAAAAGCAGAAACCAGCACATGACTAACATGTTGGCTTGAAGAAAAAAAGAGTTATTATGATAAAACAATTATCTGATTATCTAAGATTGACTAACCAATTAATCAATGCATTTTTTTCAGCTCTAGTTCTATTAAATTCTATTCTTCAAATAGAATTAAACACTATCATGGCTACTTTCTCTCAGTTTGTGATGAGCTAATGTGAGATTGAGAGATTAGACATCAGGCAGGAAAGGATCACAACATCATATTTCACTGGAACAACATCTGGTTGAGGTCTGAGCTGATTACAGAAACATCTGGATGGGCTGACTGACACACCCAGATTATGTATTATTTCGAGCTCCATTTCCTGCAGTCAACTACTGTAGGTACGAGGTATAGTACTCAGTCGTGACAGTAGGCATAACAAAGCACCTATAGTGCTCTTTCCCATCAGTAGTGACTGAAAACTTTGTCCAGAGCCACATCATGTCAGAATAACAAAAAACTAATGGATTTATGTTTGAAATCAGCAGAAAAAGGAGGAACACAATGCAAACAAAATGAGTAAACAAGAAAAATACAGCCCAGAGGATAGCTATGAAAAATACAACTAATCATGTGACACTCCTGGGTAGTTGCAGGTAATGATATATTGCAAGCTGAGGAAACATTCTTCCAGTGTGGTTAAGGAGCCTGTGCAAATTGCAGCGACGGGTATCAACACAGCATGCCATTTTGGCCGCAAACTTGCCGCTTTATAAGGTTTTGATCAAGTTTCACTCATTTTGGTGTCGTTGATGTGTGTCTCTGCTTTTACGCTTACACATTTACAATCATTATCAACTGGAGAAATGAAAGGAGACAGGAAATAAAGAGAAGAGAAGGTGGAAGAAAAGAGTAGAGGAAAAGAAAGAAAATTGTGTTTATTTCATAAAAACATAAAATGAGGAATATAAAAGAATGAAGTAGCTTTTCTTTTCTCCTCTCTTTCCCATTCCCTGTGTTTATTTGTTGTTGGCTTGGTGAGAAACAATCATAAAAGAGAAACAAATGACACAGCCGTAGTAACAGGTGTTTGTTTTACGTGTCTGGGGGGGACTGAAGAATGATTCTTGTACTGTAAGCCCAAAAGGAATGAGAGGAGAGAGAAGTAGAAACATGCAAACATAAAGGGAAAGAATAAAGGCTCTTTTTGGGGTTTTTGTTCCCATGACAAGAAACCCAGTGCTTGAAAGTGTCAGTGTCAAAGAGGGAAGGCCAAATAAGGGAAGACAAAATTCACAAGTTGGAGTCTAGTGTGTAATTGACTGGACTCAGGCTCACAATGTTGTCACAGGAGAATATCCTGGTTTCCTTGTTGTCTTACTGTAATATACCTTAGTGTACACTGGAGACAACACACACAGACAAACATGAATATATTGTAATACTAACTATCATTTAAGGATTTTTATTCGTCATATACACATCACAAGAAAGACAACAAAACCAATGTACAATAAAGATAAAAACCCTAAATGTTAACAAAGTAACACAACAAAACCAGAATATGCAGTATAAAGTACATTGCAGAGTATAAACAGAATGTTTGAATTTAGATTAACTATGATAACTTAAATTTACTGGCCTGACAAGTCTTAAACAACATACAAGGGGAGAAGCTTTTTTAGGAAAAATAGAAAAACTGAGAAAAACCATCACTGTAATTGCCCAATTCACAGAATTGTTGCAGCTGTCTGTCTTAGCTGCTCATGTCTTCAACATGGATTATTGTTAAGCTACACAGTAGCAGCGAGAGTTGGTTTACTCGTGTAGGTACATGTAACAAAGGCAGTGGGCATACAGCCGACTCTTTGGCAAGTCCAGTCATAATACTCACAGCGTCTACACGCTAACTACCTCCTCAGAGGGCACCATTGCTAGTCTGTTCAAGCAGTGGATTTCAGCAGGTGTGTGGTGTAGAAGCACAAGCAGCTGCAAACATAAATGAGCTGATTGAAACACTGTGAACCCTATCCACCTCGAATTATATGTGATATATCTTTATATCTGTACATCTTTATATGTATATCTTTGGTGACCTTGTCACTGTCTCTGTGTCCAGGTTCCTACATGTATGTGGACGTCTCTCAGTATGATATTGGGGAGAAGGCCAGGTTTCAGCTGCCAGTCATGAAGGAGAATGACACTCACTGTATCGACTTCAACTATCTCCTCACAAGCCCCGACGGCTCCAGCCCCGGCACCCTCAACGTCCTGGTGAAGGTAATGAGAATAAACACAATAGAAATTGATATAATAGAGATGCAGTAGTTTATTTATAACAGACTGAGGTTGGCTGTACTGGTTCAAATTATACGGTATTACCTGCCCAGTCAACAATCTGTTCTTACCTTGGTCAAACGAGACCAACTGAATGACTTTACTGGCCTCTACATAGCAGTTTCCACTGTGTGAAGCGAGGTTTGATCTCATGAGACACAAGCTGTTTTACATTATTTTATTTGTTTGTTTGTTACAAAACATATAAGTTGTTTTTACTCCAGAAGGCAACTCTAGATGAGTTCCAGTACTGAGTTAAAGCTTTCTGTGTGTCACAATGGCAGATGGTGAACAGAGCCCCTTCAGTTAAAGCAAAACCAGGATTTATGGGAAATGTGGTCTGGATTTAGTTCAACACAGCCACAAGTTATGCAGCTAGCATGCGATAGAAGCTGCTGAGAGCCTTGCCTTAACCAAGAGTTTGTGTAAGGTTGCAAAATTAAGCATTAACGATTGGTTTTATAATAACATTTTGACTTTTAAAATCAGTCTTTGTTTTTAGATTGTGATGCAAGATTATGTTATTGTGTTGGGCGTCTGTCAAAGTACAAAATGTGGGAGGACACACTCAGGAAGGGCATTTTATGATGCAAACACTCCTGTCTTCTTATCCCCTCACTCCTCTTCCCAAGTTTCTTTACAATTTGTGGAAGTGGTTAGAAAACACATTAACAGAAGATTGCCATTTTACTGGTTCTACCATTTCCTGGTTCTGAGCAGCAGGGGAGCATTATGAGTAGGAAGACTGCCCTTCAATTTGATGACACAAAGTCAAACCCACATTACTGCTAAGTTCCTACCAGCCAAGAGGTGGTGGTGTAGCTGACCCTGACCTCTGACCTCCTTGTTGACAGGGACAAGCATGTCTTGTAATTATTTTTCTGTAATTAAATATATCTCAGTGTAATGGAAAGGAGGCCTCTCTGAGTGCATCAGGAAATGCAAAGTTGTATGTTTTAGGTTCATTTTTGTGTGAACTATGTTGTGACTGATATATTTTACATTTTGCTCTGTGTTATTTTTAGGTGAATAAGGGTCCTTTGGCCAATCCTATATGGAACGTGACATCCTACACTGGTAAAGACTGGCTCAGAGCACCACTCCAACTCTCATTTCATAACTTATTCTGACATTTTTGTGATTTTATTCGCTTGCTTTGACTGTAATGTTGTCTTTCAGGTAAAGACTGGCTGAGAGCTGAACTCGCCGTCTCCACCTTTTGGCCCAATGAATATCAGGTGACTCCTTAAATAACCACCAACAGCTGTGTTCATGCTTGATTCCTTTATCGTGTACATATTCCTTTATTTCCACTCGTTCATGTGTGCCACACACACACACAAACACACAGACATGCACATGCTGTGAGGCAGGCAGCTGATTTATTTGTGTTGACTGAGGCTCAGGAGGAGACGATTAGGCTACAAAGACAAAAAGAGGTGCGTGTGTGGATGTATGTGCACATGTGCTTGCATGCATAGGGGTGTGTCTCCATGCTGGACGTTTATATTGTTGTCAGTGTTGATGAAAACCTGAACATTATAAGATTCACAGAGGTAGAAATGATCGCAGGACTGTTGAAGTGGATTGCATTCTACTGAACACTGTGTTTTGTATGTTTCTTCTTCTTTCTTGATTTATGACAGTCAGTCAGTGTGTGTTTGTTTGCTGGTGCTGACAGATGTGTGCGTGTTGTGGGATAGCTTGTCTCTGAATGTCCTGGCAGACACACACACAACACACACACACACACACACACACACAGATCATGTTAACACACATAGCCCGGGGACCCTACAATATTACTGTAAGGCGAAGTGTGAAAGCATCCTCCAAATGGCCCATCTGGAGCCCAAATGGCCCTCAGTGACGATGGGAGGTGATCACCAGCATGAAACTCGTGTGTCAACATGTTTTAATTGAACATAATCATCCTGGTTTGCTGAGGCTTATGTAGGTTTTTCAGGCTATGAATGAGGTTATTGGATTTGAGGTTATGAAGCTATTTTTTCATGTTCAAACATGTTTCTGTGTTAGCACTCTAGCTTGAGTTGTAATGAGACTGGTTTCACCAGGGAAGACTAGGCACATGCAGACACCTGCAGTCACACACACACACTCACACAAAAATTGATGGGCACACACACCCACGCAGCACTATTTAGATAGACCATGTAATTACAGTTTTGTCTTTATTTTGAGTGAAAACTTTCAGTTGATGAGTGAGCTCCTTTGACTATCACTCAAAAATTGGCAACTATTTTGATAATCGTCATTTTTTAAGCAAAAATACCCAAATATTGCTAGTTTCAGCTTCTATAATGTCATTTTATGTTTTTCTTTGTCATATATGATAGTAAATGTAATATTTAGGGTTTTGGACTATTGATTGGACAAAACAAGACATTTGGAGATGCTATCTTGGACTATGTGAAACTGAGTTTTTTCATTTCATAGACCAATTTCTTAATCGATAATGAAAATAATCATTAGTTGCAGCCGTTGCAGTTCAGGATTTTTGGCGCTGGCGAGATCCATCACTATTAGAAATCTCACTGCTGTTTTTTGCCAGCTTAACATTTATTACCTCAAGCTTTGGGTCATGTAAGTACAGCTTTCTCACGTAAATATAAAAATGATGAAGATAAATTACAGTGTGTGTAGAGAAAGCAGGTGCGTAAACTTGGCTGACATTTCTCATGACTGAGAGAATTCAAACCATAACAAGTGGAAAAACACTCCTTGCCTGCCGATTTAAAAAAAGATTATTCAGTGCCCCTACATGCATACATCAAAGTGATATATGCGATCGTTTGATAAGAGGATGTACGCTCTCGTCCAACTCTGCTCTGGAGTGATGATATGTCAGTCTTCAGCCTTCAGCGTTTCAGAGTTGCTTTGCTCATGTGAGAACTCGTAAACTCAAGCTATCAGTAATCCCGCCTCACACTGATGACACCAGTCAGTTGGTGAGTGCTTGACACCTGCATGATGGAAATACTACCTCCTAGGAGATGACCACCATCGGACCCACGGCTCACAGAATGCAAAGGGTCTTATGGCTGATAATTAAATTCTACGAGGAAACAAAATGAGCAATGACTTGCATCCAGGCTGCAGTGACCCTAGGCATTGTGGAAATCATTTAAAATCCACGTTCTGAAATACATAATCATTAACAGAGCAAAAGACTTGAGAATAAGTCACAACAATGAGACTTGCCTGCGGTAAAACATGACTTATTTTGAAAACAAAAAACAATTCAAATCTCAAGTTTAAATTATAATGATTTAAAGATTAAAGTCCCTGAGTAATAGAAATAGTAAGACAATGACAGCCAGGCCTTGCATAGCTACACTAGCGCTATCACTTTCTCAAAAAATAAGTTTAAACAAGTTCAAACAACACATAATTTGTTCAAATTAAATCAAAAGCAACCCACGTAACCTAGTCCTAAACTATGTTGTAGTATGGTCCCACTTGTACACCGAAGAGGTCATTAAAGATTGAATGTTTGGTCAGTTGTTAATGTTTTTATTAACAAATTATTAGTGTCATAATGCTCAGCATTTAGATATCTGAAAGACTTGCAACTGACTTGAAATTTGCTTATGACTTGAACTTGCCCTCAAGGACTTGAGACTTGATTTGACAAATCATGAGACTTTCGTTGGACTTGTCTCAACTGACTTGAGACTTGACTTAAAAACAGCTCTGGTTCTTAATAATGAAGTTGATACTTTCTACAAAAAGTGGACTTTTCAGAAAGATTAAAGGTATACAGTAGCACACATACATGAGCAGACAAAGGAGAAGAAGTCATTAGGTCATGTTATGGCTACCAAAACAAACATGGTTATAATAACAAGGGAAGATCAGCAGACTGGGGAGGCAGGCAGACAGTCAGGCAGACAGAGATGAAGGTATTAAAAGTCAACTGATGTCTTTCTGCTGTGCTCCGCAGTGAGCTATGAGTGAAAGATGATAGGAGAGAGAGACAAGATAGATTGGTAGGGGAGAGAGACAGAGAGGGGGAGAGTGTGACAAGCAGGGGATGATAAGCTATGGGTAAACAGTTCACGGCAGATTTCCTCTTACAGGTGATGAATGACAACAACTGCTCACCCCCTCACTCTCTTTCTCCCTCCGTCTCTCTTTTTGATAGCGACCTCCTCTCCTCCCTCCTCTCCTCTGTTCATTACAGCGCTCCTCTCTGAGCAAACACTGTTAGAAAACAGATATGGCAAGCGAGAGACAGAAAGACAGAAATATGGGGAGGAGAATTGGTTAGAAAGAGGGATGATGATGGTGGAGGAAATAAAGAGTGGAGGGAGTTGGAGGGCTAATGTATGGACAAGGAGGAGGGAGGGAAGAAGAGATAAACGAGGAGAGTAGTTATTCAGACCATGAGCTGATGAACTGAGATGGTGGTAAATGGAAGCACCTGTTGAATTTAGTATTAGCACTCTGTTCGAAATACAGAATTTAGAGAAGCAGGTTAGCAATAGAATATCCTAATTTTTTTCCATTTATTTGATTAAGGGAATTTCTCATTATTCCGTTTTTGTGTGTTGAAATAAATGAACTCATAGTCTGCTGAGTCACATTTGTTCATACCAGCTTCTCAACCAGAAATAGAGGTAAACAAGACTGAGAGTCTATAGCCACGCTAGCGGCTCGGTGAGGCTGTACTTGGACACAGCATGATAGCACAATTCACCTGTTAACATGCTGATGTTTAGTATAGGTGTGTAAGTGATGTATAGGTAATGTTGACCATGTTCACCATCTTAGTTTAGCGTGTTAGCATGCTAACAGTTGCAAATTATCGCCAAACACAAAGTACAACTGATGCTGATGGGAGTTTTGAATGAATGAATGAATGTCTGTACACATTTTTATGGCAATCAATCCAGTAGTTGTAGATATTTCAGTCTGGACCCAAAGCAGTGGGCCGACTGACTGACAACACTGCTACATTCTATTTTTGTAATTTTCACTCTTTAAATGAACTGCTCTGCGGCCAAAACATGGACATTAGTGCAATATTCATTGACAGCTCATTCGTTAAACAGTGTGGTCATATCAAGAAAAGAAGCAGATGTAGCAAAAGAAGTCAAGTGAATAATGAAATGAAAGCAGAGCAGGGAAATGACAGAGAGGGATGTGATGGGGAAAGAAAAACAAATAGATAGGCTCTAAACCTTCATTCTCTACCTTACCATGTTTGGCTTCATTACTTATTATCATTTCCCTGGCAGCCATTGTATGTGTACCAAAGGAGATTACTATGATCCAACAGGAAGTATCTTTCATTTATCCTTCCCGGCTTGTTGGCCAGAATGTATAAATCCAGCAGCAGTCAGGATGGCGGCTTTGTATTTATCCAGTTTAATGCACATCACTGGCGGCTGTCACTGACTTTCTGCCTATCCTTGTGACAACTTAGATTGGATCCATCATTTTGACAGCAAATTTAAATGGCAATAGTCTTACGTTGTAGCTTACAGTGCACTCAGGATTCATCTAAAACTCAGTTCAGGGGCACAGTTTCTTTGGTAACAACACTACAGAGGGTTGATGATTTGGTAACAGTGAGCCACAGAGGGTTTGTGATGTTCGCGCAGAGCACTTGTAGGTTATGTAAGTTTCAATTTTCTCCTAGGAACGGCATTGCCAATGTTTTTGCTGTTGTTGTGTTTTTGTACATTTTGTATGCTCAAGCTGTTCCATTTACCAGCTAATGGAGGGTCAGAAATGACTTGATATTCTAATAATCTCTTCTGTGTTTAATTTGATCAGCCTTATTTTTAAAAATACACTTTGCAAGTACACTCAGCATAACAAAACAACAAAAGCAGAATAATAATAATTTGATGCTCTCTTTTCTCATGTATATTGTATACTCAGGCATTTTGATTGCTGCTTGTAATTGTTTCTTGTTTGTGTGTGCTTATACTGTATATGTTTAATCTTGTGCACAGGTCGCTCTTGAAAAAGACATTTGGATCTTAAGGAGACTACCTGTTTAAATAAAGGATTTAATATTGAAAAAATATGCAATATAATATTGGTAATAATGAAGACAGTAATAGCTAAATGTTTCTCTCTCTTTTCTCAGGTCATATTTGAAGCAGAGGTTTCGGACAGCAAAGCCGGCTTCATCGCCATTGACGACATTCAGGTGCTCAGCTACCCGTGCGGTGAGTCATTAGCATGCCGGCAATTAGTCCTAGTTCGCTGAATAGACACTGATAGCTTTGGCCACTAATTAGACTGTACCTGGGATGGTTTCTGTTGCAGTTGAATGGGTAGATAAGTGGGAAGGTGACACAGAAGAGGAGGGACGCAGCGAGAGGAGAAAGACAAGTCGTAGAGAAAAATGAGAGAAATAAAAAAAGGAGAGAGAGATACAGAGAGGGAGAAACGGAGGGAAGGAGGGGATAGAAGAGAGTGAAGCGGGAAATGAGACAGTATTAGGGCAATCATAGAGAGAGAAGATTCTGACCACTCAGCACTTTCTCTCTCTCTCTCTAACCCCCACACACACACACACACACACACACACAGCAGTGAACAGTAGCAGTCTTGTCTCACACTGACAGGAAAGAGATGAGGACTGCGATCCATTTGAAATTCTCGCTACATCTCAAGTCTTCTTCTCTCCTTCGCTTGAGTGTTTCCTTACTTCTAGAGGCCAAAAGAAAAAGAAAAAAAACAAGAGTTGTGACGACAAACTGTTTCTGTTAACAGAAGGATCCGTTAATCTCAGGCCATCGGCAGGTTCCTGGAGGGTCCCTATGCTGGAAAGAAAGCAATTACAACTCCTTTTTGGTCATCTGTCTAGTAGCAGCACCGAAGTCTTTGAGGACAATTTTGCTTTGTAATAGATTCTATTGATTATAAGTCATAAAAATAAACTGTCTTGCGCCGTCCTCTAGTACAGTGTGAGGTCTTGGCATCCCTGTCAGAAGATAGCGATATGTCCCTGAAAGAAATTCCTGCCCATTCATTTTGTCAATAAAGTGACCTGGAATCTGAGAAAATATAAAAAGAAGACCCTTTAAGAAGTCTTTTAAAGGCAGAGGAGCAGGACTCCTGATGGGAAGGAGCAAGTATTTGAAAAGGAATTAGTACTTAGTCTCCACAGTGGAAGCATTCATTCTCACAGCTGCATTTCTGGACACACAGGTTTGTGTGTGTGTGCGCGTGTTTGCATGAATGCATGTGTGCAAGCTAGTGTGTGTGTGTGCGTGTGTGTTTTCATTCACCATAGTCGCTGCTATCTATGATTGCAATCACCTCCCCAGAATAAAAATGTCATAGCTGAACTGCATCTTCAGGGTCTAAAAGGCTTATTTTACATCTTAGCATGGTCGTTAAGAATTGGGAGCTATGTGAATTATATATATACGGGATGTGACATTGATGTTACCTCCCAGTGGCAATGCAGCACCGTGCTTTGGTTTCATCTGACTCCAGTAAAATCTCATTGCAGTAATAATGAACATAGTCCTTGGGGTTAAATGTCTTGAAATGTATACAGTGCATTTTTGACCACCCGACCTGTTTGTATCCATAACTCCCTCTGGCTCTGTCACCTCATTTCCACTTTGAACAGACGGATAAAATGAAACCAAAAACATTTTAAAATACAAACACATATAACCTTGCTGTAAACTCAATCTAATTTTCCTCATTTGTTTGCTGTAGATAAATCCCCTCATTTCCTGCGTCTTGGGGACGTGGAGGTGAATGCCGGACAAAACGCCACATTTCAGTGTATCGCTACAGGACGAGACACGTCGAACAATAAACTCTGGCTACAGGTACAGCTATACACACGCAATGTACACACACTTAAATGCAAACCATGTTTTAGGCTACTGCCATGGGATGAACAAGAAACAAGCTAGCTAGCTACACATATATACAGTGTAAGTGCAATGTGTGTTGAAAGGGGCTGTTCAGTCATAGTACAAGACAACGCGTTTTCTTACTCGTCTCTTGTGGTAACTAGCCTCGAAGAGAGTTTTGGTTTTAAATGTCCAGGTTTTCAGATATCAGTTTTTGAGATTTCGGCTTCCTCGCAAATAAAATGTAGGTGAATGGAATTAAAAAATGACATTTGCAAAATAGTGTATCATCGGTTACTAGATAATCCACAAAATATACTGTGAACCCTTTTCCTTGGAACTACTTTCAACCAAAAAACAGTCTTCATGGCAACAATTGACAGTTGGTTTTATAACTGTATCTATGTATTAATGTTTTTATATGGATGAGGGAGAAATCAGAAAGATAAATATCTCAAAAACTTTTTTGTCATTTGGGTGAACCAACACTTTAACATTAGACTATTCTTCTTTTCAAGGCCAGCTATTTAATCTTGGAACATTTTTACATTCTAATGTTGATTGATGTGCACTGTCCAAACAAATAAATACATACAAATACACAAATATATATAGATTTGCATGGCCCCAATATAATGGTGTAAAAATAGACAAACACAAAGAGATGAAACATTGTACTCAATGTGCCACCCTCAGGACTGGTACAATAATAAAGTGTCATCCACACACACACACACACACACACACAGAAGGACTCCAGGCCATACATCCTAGCAGCTAACATGATTAAGAGTTTAATAGCTGCTGATTTCATTATGGCTCTATTGTAGTCATGACCTTCAAACCTGCTGTCAGTGAGGCAGAGGGGGGTTGTGAGTGTCTGTGTGTGTGTGTGTGTGTGTGTGTGTGTGTGTGTGTGTGTGTGTGTGGTCCAGTGCTGCCTTGTGACCTTGAGCAAGGCAGTTAACCCTCTGCAGCACCTGATCTGTCTGTGCGTTTGTCTGTGATTCAGAGGAGAAATGGTGAAGATATTCCCGTGGCTCTGACCAAAAACATCAACCACAGACGGTTCGCCGCCTCCTTCCACCTCAAAGAAGTCACCAATCAGGATCAAGATCTGTACCGCTGCGTCACCCAGTCAGAGCGTGGCTCCGGGGTGTCTAACTTTGCGGGTCTTATCGTCAGAGGTGAGGATTTAAAAAATAAAATAAAAAGTTATTTGGTTGTTTTGTCAACTCTGTAATACTTGTGTTTTCTTCTGTTTTCTCCTCTGATTTAATATTTGATATCTCATCTTTTTGGAGATTTATTTCTGCTTTAGTAGATAGCTTTTAGTGGAAAGTAAACTGTTTGTTAGGGCCCTGCCCTCTCTTCGTTACTGTTGCTAGGCCTGCCAAGCTTTCTGTTCTTGCACTGCATTTAATGTAGTTTACAATGATAACAGTTGCAGTCAACATTATTAGTGATTTATAAAACTATGGGCCCTTGATGTCATACCAAGTATTACTCTCATACCACTTCAGCATTTTGAGAAATCCAAAGCTTGACAGACCCATTGCCAAGTTACTGTTGTTAAGCTAATATTGAACAATCATTGTTATAACGCTGATTTGAGTCTTTCCATGAGCCTTTCGTTGACCAAAGTTATTTTCTTATAGATTTTGTGTTATGTACTTTTTATTGTTAAAATAACTTTTGGAATGTCAACTGTCTTTCCAATCAAATGCACATTCACTGTGTCAGACTGATAAAATGTAAGTCACTAACACAATATCAACTAATGAGGAGAGTTTGTGTGTGAGCGTATGCAGATGTGTGTATGCCAGCCTTGTGTTTGTATGTGTGTGGGTGTGTGTGCAACTGCTCTGTGTGTGTGTGTGTGTGTGTGTGTGTGTGTGTGTGTGTGTGTGTGTGTGTGTGGATGCTCACGTGGGTGTGAGCCAGCAGCATTAGTGTCTATGTGCACATGTGTATGCTGTGAATGTGTGTGTGAAGAGAAACAGTGTGTGCTCCAGCTGTCATGTGCAGCTGACATGTGGTTAATAAGGTGTCACCAATGTGTGTTTGAGACGGGATGCTTTATTCATTCACATCCAATAGCTTACATATTCAATTCATCTCCCAGAGAGAGAGAGAGAGAGAGAGAGAGAGAGAGAGAGAGAGAGAGAGAGAGAGAGGAGGAGGAGGAGGGCAGAGAGAGGGTAAAGGCGAAGGAGATTCAGTAAGAATGATAAGGGAGTGACAGAAAGGAGAGGGGGGGGGGGGGGGGGGCAGAGGAGGGTGAGCTCAGAGAGAGGTGGAGATGGTGAAGAAAAGTTAAATGTAAATAGTCTGCTCATTATCCCAAGAATATCCATATCAAATCAGGAATATGTCTGAATATGTAAACAGCTGAGCAGAGTCATGTTTATTATTCTGCATAAGAGATGGCAGAGGAGAAAGAAATGAGAAATCAAAGTAGAAGCGGGCACCATGAATATGAATATTAGCTGGTGTGGCTCAGATAATGGAGCTCTTACATTGACCAGTTTAGGGGTTCAACTCTCTGTGTCACGCGAGGAAGACACCAACACTGCCAGGGTTAGGGTTACAATCCCCACTGGGAATGAATAGATTTGGTAGTAGTTTTTTCTTTGGTCAAGAAAATATGGTGGTTTTGGAGACATATTTTTTCCACTGATTTAGTGCGAATACATAAGAGGCTAATGTTTATTTATCATGAACATCTTTTTCTGAATATGAGGAGAGGCAGAGAGGAGAGAGATGTGGAATCTGCACAGCAGGAGACATGTGTCTAAACATGAATAGGACCAATCTCCATATATGAAAATAGATTCAGGTTCAAGAAGACACATCGGGCGCTCTGCGTTTCATAGCCAGGCATCGGCTTGAAAACCAGCCACGTTCACAATCTGTGAAAAGATGCTTTTGGAGCTCTGAGGGATATTGGTGATTATGAATATTGATCCCGAGTCTGGTTGTTAGAAAGATATCACAATAAAAGAATGAGGATTGCATGTATGAATGTGGAAGGAGAGGAGCCTCATGTTTATTTATTAGAAATATCAGATGGGAGATGAGAGCAAGAGAGAAATCAAAGGAACAGGGAATATGTTTATTTCACTTCTTGGAGATTTGAGGTTCCTGTAGGACATTGACGGCCATGAATATGGACAGAATTAAGCTGCATTATTAATATTTTTACTCTGAATATTTTACTTTTTAAATTGAAGAGCGAGGGGGAGAGATGAGGGATAATTACTAGAGGAATCATGTATCTGGGAGGAATCTGATAAAGAGGAAAATGGAAGAAAGAATCACAGGGAAGTGCCAAAATATGACTTGTATATATATTTAAAATGTTTGGCAGTTGGACAGTAACCTAGGTTTTATTTTCAAAGCCTGAAAAGTGGTCCCCTGGGTGATATGAGATTGCCTTGGTGCAGGTACAGACAGGCCTATTGATATTTACAACATGTAGATGACAGAGTTGTGCCATTATCGACTCCCTCTGTGTGTGCTGGAGCTGTCAAGATCAGAGAAAAGAAGCACATTTTGTAAGGACAGACGGGCATCATGGGAGCATGAGAGGTGGGACATGGCATTCCCAGATAATTCCTGTACCTACACGTTTTTCTCTCTTCCTTCAGCAGAAATATGACAATGGACAGATCTCGTCATAATTAATTAAACTGTTGATTTATTCGTTTAGTCTACTAAATGGTAGAAAAAGGCTCAGAGCACAACAAGATATTCACTTCATAGAAAGTTAAGAAAATCAGTATACATTAACATGTGAGAGGCTGGAACCAGTGATTATTTGGTATTTGTGATTGATGGATTATCAAAATAGTTGTCGCTTATTTTTCTGTCAATTCATTTACCTTTCAGCTCTAGTATTCAACTTACTAACATAAAAGGGAAAAAGGCTGCCATCCCTCACATTTTAGTTTGGCATTTAAATGTTTCCCTGATGAATGACTTGATTATCTGTTTATTGATTATTTAAGTTATTCATCATTTCCAAAGGGCTGGGTATCATTTTCAACACTAATGCCAATATGATACCCATGTTTCTGTACCGATACTAAAACGTGTGTGATGTCAGTGACTTTTTCTGGTATCTTATTTTGAAAAGTATAAACAAAAAAATTGTCTAAAGACAAGCAGCCATACAAGAACTTTGCATAAATAAAACCGTCTTTGATTCAAACGAGGAACTATTTGATCAAACAGTAAGTAAACAAGATTACGATAAGGACAAGACGTTCAATGCCAGCCGTCCCAAGTTTCACTGTAGATGAACAGTATATAATCAGTGTGTGTGTGCGTGTTTTTGTGTGTGTGTGTGTGTGTGTGTGTGTGTGTGTGTGTGTGTGTGTGTGTGTGTGTGTGAGACAAAGAGGAATGAGAGAGTTTGAGTGTGTATTTGAGTGTGTCACTAGTGGTTTGGTCAGAGCCAAGCTCTAATAAAGCCTTGCCCTCTGGTTCCTACAGTGACAGAGCGCATCATCATGCCAGCTCGTATCACACACACACACACACACACACACACACACTCGCACACACACTCGCACACACACACCATGCCAGCATGCATTACACACAACCCATGGCCTAAAAAGCTCCTGCAATATTATTGTCACACACATGCACACAAACACACACACGTATTAGACTTAGGAGGACTTTAACTGTCTTAAACCTGTAATGGTGCACTTTTAAAATGTCCCTTTCTCCTTTTTAACTTATCACAGACACACACACACACACACAAACACACACACACACGCACACACACACACATACATACACGCTCACTCTAAGTAATAGTGACAGGTGAAGCTTCAGGCATTATGGAACTATAGAAAACCTACTACCACTGTTGGCTGTCGATACGACTGAAACACACACACACACTTACACAGTCATACACACACACTCCTCTCTTGTTCTGGAGGTCAGATGTCCTCCAGTGAGCTCCATGGTGATGTCAGCAGCAGTTTGTGAGAGCTAAACTTTATTGACAAGGTTGCTGACAATGGACAACAAAGAAGAACATGCCTAGTGGGCGCCAGTCACCAACAAAATATCCATCTATCCTCTTTCTCTCTGTTTGTCTTTCTTTCTTTCTGTTGGTCTTGTCTGTCTCTGTCTGGATGTTTGTTCAATACGCCATAAATCTTAAATCCAAAAATCTACCAAACCCTCTACCAGGAGCTTTTTAAAAAAAAAATCTAATATCAGTAAAGAAAGTGAGTGACAGTGAAAACAAATGAATCACACAAGATGATGGGTGAGGTCAGAAACAACACACACACATTTGAAGTTTTCCCAATGTTGATTTGTTTTGTTATTATCATTTACATTTGACCCAAAAAATGAGAAATGATGAGAGGGTTCACACATGTGATTAATAATAAAAAAGATGGTGACAACAAACCCATCGCAAAACAACACCATTGATGATTTGTTATATTTTTTTTTTAGGTCAACAGTACAAATGACAAGTGAAGAAAATCAAAAGCATGAACCCGTTCCAGCTCTAGTTTTCTCTGGAGTCACATAACGACCCACTTACATTCCTTACTGTTTCATTTCTATGTCTATTATTTATCTTTTAGATAGTCAATAGGTTTTAAAGTAACACACAAACAGGTATTCAAGTTAACACACAGGCTGTGAGCAGACGGACCTACTGTTTTGTAAGCCTGAATAATTTTATCTTTGTGATTTTTTTGCTTCATTTCTTTATTTGTTTGTTTGTTAATCATGAAGTTGTTTACTTTGTGTATTTGATGGCGTTGCGAGCTGACATGTTGTTGACGTTGTTGGTTTTCTGAAGTCGCTTCAACATTCATTATCTGGATTCAACTCTGTCTGCATGTGTTTGTTTGTGTGTGTGTGTGTGTGTGTGTGTGTGTGTGTGTGTGTGTGTGTGTGTGTGTCTGCGTTAGCACACACGCATGTGCTGTCAAACTACAGTGTTTCATCTGTTGCTAAAAAGACACTTCCCAGCCTGCACCTCTCTGACAGCCGCATTCAACACACACACACACACACACACACACACACACACACACAGAAATGCAAACACACACAAAGAGAAAAAGAGGTGACAGCAATGCAAAATATAACTATTAAAGGAACAACATGCACAGCAACACACATGCACACACACATATTATTTAGATAATACTTAGGTTGATATGAATTTTCTCGCTATCTTCATACTGATAGATATTGCCTGGTGGTGTGTTTGAGTGTGTGTCTGAGGGAGATAAAATCTGTATGATTTGCTGTGTGTGTGTGTGTCGGGGGGGGGGGGGGGGGGTTGTGATTAATTCATGTGTTGATCTGTGTGTGTATGTGTCAAGTAGATAAATCTTTGATGCAGTGTGTTTTAAGGTTGTGTGTGTGTGTGTGTGTGTGTGTTGTGCTTTCGGCTTGTCAATCACAGATGCTTGACAGTTAGCTCCGATCTGACTGACTGCCCCTGAACTATCACGCATCCATCACATTTACGTACAAGTACACACACACAGTAGAGAGCATCATGGGACGTGGTGCACGGATGAATTTCAAGACATATGTCGAATGAAAACTACAGCATATGCAATGAGATTCTTCTTAAAATAAAAATGTCATTGCTCATGTAATCGTTTGTAAAGCTTGGCCTACACATATACAGAATTTTAATGTCACTTTTTATGAAATACAGTCATATCCAAGTAGGTAAAGTTGATTATCTATACCTATCAAAAATGAGGAGGTGAAGAGCAGCAGACCAATCAGAGGTCAAGAGAGGTAAAATTGTTGTAGAACTGACTTTGGGGTACATACACCAAATGGCACTGTGAGCAATCGTGAACAGAACCCCTCATCCTACCAGCAAAATGTGCAGAAAAAATGTCCAAATCTAGATGTATACCTATTTATATCGCAGTCAACAAGCAATTGCACACCAAAGCCTCTTTTAGACATGCACCCCTTCACAGAAATCTGATGCCAATTTAACATTTAGATCTCGTGTCTGAATAAGCGCCTGCCTCGCTTGTACGTCAAATTGAAATTAGATTTACGTAAAGGCTGCAGGAAGTAAAGAAAGAAAATAAAACCAGTTTAATAAACCACAAAACAAAAACAATGTAAAGAGCCAACTTTAAGTAATTGAGGAGATCCTTCACATGTCAGATCATTCTAAAAACAAATCTGAGCGTGGCCGGGGGCAAAAGAGGTTAACATAGCATCTTGTCATTCTCTGCTTGTGCACTGATGGACTTTATAAAAATAGGCAGAAGAAGTTACTATGTAATAACATGAAATGATGAAACTGATGAGAAAATGTATTAGAGAGTTCATTTTGACAAAGAAATAAGTTTTAAAATTGATGACTCATGCAGTCTGTAACCGAAAAACACTCCTCTTCCTATCATTACTTTTTAAACTCAACTAAAGTTCTTCAGAGGTACCACCAAGCAGCTGCAAAAGGTGTGTTTGCACTAATATTAAGTTCATTATAACTACGACAGCAGAGCAAAGGAGTGTCAATGCATGAAACAACATGGCGACTAGATGGTAGATGAAAGTGAAACTGCATATGAAGCTTGTTATGTGAAGCGTCTTTGAGTATGTGGAAAAGCACTCTATAAATAAAATGTATTCAATTATTATTTGTTGGAAAGTAAGAACAGGAATATAGGATTGAAACAAAACTTCAGTTACTGAGATATAGTATACACATATACTGAGAAATCGCGCTTACTCTCCACTGCATGACCACAGCATGTTTAGCCAATTAGTTCACCATGACATTCACACAGCTTGGGTGTCATAATATTGCAGGTCAGTGCAGTTGCCACTTGTTGGGATGTCCCTGATAATCTGAGCCATTAGTATAGTTGTCATTGTTTACTGGCAATTTGTTTAAAATATTCATTTGAGCTCCCAAATATGTCATGTCAGCTGTTACGCTAATGAGGCTTTGTATCACAATGTGCCACCACCCTCTTCTGTTCTGCTGGGACCTTGTTTTAGTGTGTTTCCTTCATCTTGTGATGCAATTTGAAACCTTCTTTTATGGTCTTACTAATTGTTTTCTCTCCTCAGAGCCTCCACACCCCATCGCCCCACCCCAGCTGCTTGGCGTTGGCCCTACATATCTGCTGATTCAGCTGAATGCTAACTCCATTTTTGGGGATGGACCTATTATACTGAAAGAGGTATGTACAGTATGAGACATCATATGGTTTTTAAGCAATAACTTGTATGTGACAACATTGTTGGTTCATGGTTCAACATTTTGGGAAACACTTGAGACTATACAGTAAATATAAAGTACTGTAGCCAGTTAGCTCAGCTTGGCACAAAGACAGGAAACAGAGGTGGAAACAGCTAGCCTGGCTCTGCCCACCGTAACCAGATCTGCCTAACAGCACCTCTAAAACGTTCATATCTCGTTTGTTTCATCTGCACAAAAACCGAAGTGTAAAAATTGAACTATTTCTAACTAAATGTCGAAATCTTCCCCCTAAGATAAATGAATAATTTTATTTCCCACCAGATGAATAGTATCTGAAAGCTAATAATATTTTTAATTCATAATTTGACATTTACATTGATACTGAGCATAATTTCTGATTAATACTGAATATTCAATTAACATAATATGTAATATGATATTTTTTCCTTTAGGTTGAGTACCGTATGACATCAGGCAGCTGGACGGAGACTCACGCTGTGAACTCTCCCAACTACAAGTTATGGCATCTTGACCCTGACACAGAGTACGAGATCAGAGTGTTACTAACCAGACCAGGAGAGGGAGGGACAGGCAAACCTGGACCACCTCTCATTACCCGGACCAAATGTGCAGGTAGGACATAAACACATTCATACTGTATTATGGCTAAACTGATCCTTTTACTGTAAAGAAAACAGAAAGAGAAAACACTGTTTATATTTAGACTGTTTCCTTTATATTTAGACTGTTCCCTCACACCTTTTACTAAAATGAATTCCATGAAGGTGGATTATAAACATGCCACATGTCCACCTAAAATAAGATAGATTGTATTCTAGGTAGGTAACTTGACTTTAGTCCGGTCGGCTTGTGCACACAGCTTTTTATGCCTGTGTGATTGTCTATCGATCTGTCCATCTATCGTTGTTCTTTTTGTCTTGGTATCTATTTTTTAGTTGGTGGAGTGATATTTGTACTATGAGCATGCAGGGAGAGGAGAGAGGGGTGTAGCGAGGGGGTTAGCATTGGAAAAGAGAGCCTGAGTCAGTCCGTGGTTACTCAGTGATCTGAGAGAAAGAGTGATTAAAATACTGGAGGCTCTCTCCACCTTTCTCACTTTTTATCCTGCGTTTTCTTCTCTCACCTCGTTCCTGCTTTCTCTCCAACCTCCAACTCCTCCTTCAATATATCTCTCTTTCTACTTCGTTCTTTGTCGCTGCCTTTGCCCCCTTTCTCCCTGCCTCTCTCTCCCCATCTCTTTCTCTCTCTCTCTGGATCAATAGACGGAGGGCAGAAACACTGTCTGACATTTGTAGAAATAAACGACTGAAATATAAACACAGCTAGCCTGAGGGAGAGAGAGAGAGAGTTGATATGAGAGAGAAAGAGACAGAAAGAAAAGCAGTGAGCTTGAATGAGAATAAAGGAGCGATGGAGAGATGATGAAAAACAATAAGGCTGGGAAAGAAAGAGAGGAGAGAATGGAAGCAGGGGGGAGAGAGCACGAGAGGCGAGAGAATGATGAAACTGGAGAATGAAAATGAAAGAGAGATGAAAACTCATAACCACGGGGCCTGACTGATGTTTTGCAACCTGTGTGTGTGTGTGAATGAATCTGTATGTGTGTGTGTGTGTTTATTGACAGAGAGGAAGTCATAGACTTGTTCAGGCGACTCATGTATTGAACAGTTTCCTGTTTGACAGGAAGAGGAAATTAATCTTCTCCTCCTCACTCACGCAGGAACACATTTCAGTTACAACAATAACTCATTGTGATTCACATAATGTGTTGATATCAGACCAAATCAGGGAAATGTGATTAGGAATTTAGAAAATTACATCAAATCATTCTGTATATCTGAATAATTACTGACTAGAAAGTAGTCAGTGTATCAAGTGTAAGAGTGATGTTCATGGGGGAAAAAATCTTTCATGATCTTCAGAGGGATTTCTACTCGAATGCATTTTAGACACTAGCACTGCAGCAAATGTCCTAATGAACAAGTTATTTAGCTTTATGTTCAGTTTTAAAAATGTGTTTGGAAAAGAAATGCTGCTAATATGGTGGAACTATTCCACTGAATTTCCATTGAAACAGGTGTTCATTTCTTGAGACAATGCAGTAAAAGAAAGATCTCCCCACGTGTACTAAGATAGTTCTAGAGAATAATCTAACTCTGCTCTCTGTCCTGTTTAACATGCTTTAAAGGAATAGTTCAACATTTTGGGAAATACGCTTATTTGCTTTCTAGCCGAGAGTTCGATGAGAAGATCAAAAACCACGATTATGATTCTGACTATTTCTTGGCTGGCTCAAGGATGTATTACGGAGAACTGGATACGGCGTTCAAAGATGGCGCCCCATTCATTCCTAAGAAAGTTGCTCACTTGCCAAAAAGCTTCCTCAGTTAGACTAAAACATAGACTAATGCGTAAATTAATACATAAAATCCAAATGCTAAATACAATACTACATGAATTGGACACAATTCCTTATATTATAAATGAATTGAATATACATAGACTTCATTAGGTAGTGTGACTACTACATTCACGCACACCCTAATTCATACACATTCAATAGCACACACACACACACACACACACACACACAGATAGACAGACACACACTTTTGGAGATGAACTTGTGTGTGTTTGTTGAGAGAAGAGAGACAGACACACACGCGGTACAAATGTTATTTAAATGATAATGATTTCTTTGCTTTTTCTGTTTGTTTAGGTTTGTCTGATCCCACCACCTGTAGTTTACTGAATATTTAGTTCAACGCAAAATAATGAAAAAATGCGCACACACGCACGCAGGGAAATGTATTCACAAACGCCAGGCATAAACCCAAGCATGTCACCACACAAAACACTGTTTAATTAAAAACCAATAAAAGTTAATAAGATACAGAGCAGAAATCACACACACTGCAAAGCAATTGATATGATAACAGGAAGGATTTCTTCTGCACCTTTTTAGTTCTTTTCTATCTCTAGTTCTTTCTCATGTTCCCTCTATTTCTCCTTCTCTCCCACTCTTCTTGGTTTTTATTCTGTGGTGATTTATTGCTCTTGTCTGAAGGGTGAAAAATAATCAACTTGAAGTGAAGAGTTAGTGTAGAGTGTGTGTGTGTTGTTTGCACATGTGTGTGTGACAGAAGAAGGTGATGAAGTAGCTTTTAATCCAAATCCTGAATTTTCAGCCGAAAACCTCTTGGTCATGGCAGGTTAGGCACGCACACACACACACACACGCACGCACGCACACACACACACACACACACACACACTAAGAGGCATGAACACACAGAAGAGAGACACACTAAGAGGTATCGAGATGGAGAGAAATGTACAGACACACACACACACACACACAGTTCAGAGAGTAACAGTATTTCTCATGTGTTGCACAAACTCAGCATCACTTGGATTAATGGAAGAAAGGAATCACAAAACACACATTTCCAGACACACAATCACAGATGTTGGAATCACACACAATGTATCACATGTACTTCTTTATATATGTGAAAATGCACACACACAGACACACACACACACACACAGACACACACACACACACACACACACACACACACACACAGTCAGCAGTATGATGCTTTAAGGGTCAGGCCCTTTAAATAGCAGCCAAGAGATTTACAGACACAGTACTGTCAGTACTGTCCAACGTGTGTGTGTTTGTGTGTGTGCATGTGGTATTTTATGGCACATCTTGATGGTTTCACTAAGGTTCACTCATTTGCAAGGGTCAGTTTTGCATGGATAATTATCTGCCTTTAATAGGCACATACAGATTTGTAGATTTGGGGAAGTAACACTTTAAACTGTCTACAAAAAAAGTGTGCGTGGGAGCTGAAAAGATGTAGTTCAAAGACAAAACGCTTCTCAGAAGGAAAAACAGTTAATTAATACAAATTTACCACAGTATTTTACCATTTTGAATTAAAAAATAGGGGGGCAGAGAGTTGTGGCCAGCAATTAAACTGAGCTGCTAATGCTCTAAGCGAGGCAATTTTGTTTATATAGCAGTAACTCTGTGTCCTTTACATTCAAATGCATACAGTAACAAGAAATATTCACAGACTAATACGTTAGATAAAATATAAGAAAGTGAACCGGAATCGCCATAATATTTAGAGGTGCACTCTTAAACCAGATTTATATTTGACACAAAGGGTTAATGGGAGTCTTGTCGTAGATACCTTTGGTGTAGGTTTTGATTTATAGATCAGTGTTTGGTTTCATTCATTGATAGCTCCACTGCAAACACTGAACGGATGTATCACACATGATCAGGCTGCATCGTGCTTTAATCATATTCCTCACAGTAACCTTACCAATCTTTTGTATGACTAAATGTTTTTGAATGTTGTTACTTTGTTCATTTATTTTCCTGAGCTTGTTGATATCTGACAAATCCCACCACTTTACCGACATCTATGCCATTTTTTTATACTCATAATTAGCCTCTGCATAGGCAAATCAGAATCAAATTCCACCTAGCTTGCAAGTGCAAATTGAATGAATGTTGCAGTGCAAATTTGCACCTTTCATGTGCTTCAATCTGGCCCAGAGAGAGACGGAGACATGCAGAGAGAAAATGAGGGTTAGAGACGGAATGAATAACCGGAGTTTCATTTGTCTTATGACAGTGGAAGGATTACCAGGAACTAATTGGACAGATTAACTGGGATTTAGCTGCATCTCCTGTCAACCTTTTCTGTTTCCCCCCCTCCTATCCTCTCCCCTTTCCTTACCTCTTTTCTTCTCAGCTTTTCTTTAAGCTTCTTTCTCCTGCTCTATGCTCTTTTTACTGTATATTTCTTGGCTCTTCCTAATGCTTCATGTTGGGGGACAGAGTTTTTTTTTTTGCCCTCTGTGTAGTTCTATTTCATTTAGTTTCATTTCCTTTCCTTTTGTTTTCCGTTCCTTTAATTCCAACCTCTGGATTCTGCTGATATGAAGCTTGCCGTCCTTGGTGTTATTGTTGGTGTTTATTGGTATTGTTGTTGTTTTCAAAGCTCTATCTGTGGAGAACAAAGCCTTTTAGTTCCAACATGAATCCAGCCGTTTGTCTGTCTACCGGAGGAGGGGAAAGGGACAAGGCAGCCTCTGTGGTTTACCGTTGGACCTGGTCCCGCTTGACTCTGGCCGAGTTCCAAACTAGTTATCGTCTCTCCCCGTTCCTCTCGGCCTCTCTCTTTCCCTCTCTCATCTTTCTCTCCCATTTCTCTCTCTGCTCCCTTTATCAGTCCCTCACTCCCTCCAGCCCCTGTTTCATTTTTCCACGCACTCCTTTGCGTTTGCACTCTTCTTTACTCATTTTCTATGCTACTCTGTTTGCCCTCCTGTCTGTCTTCTTTCTTTCCTCTATGTGTCCATGTTCTCTCATTGTCTCCCCTCCTACCTTGCTCTCTTCCCTCTTTCAATACCTACAGTCAATAGGCAGAGATAAGCAGCAATGCATTACGGGTCAGGAGGGGAATAGGGTTTTGAAACGCAGGTTAGAAGTGTGTGTGCGTGTGTTTGTGTGTGTGACAGGCAGCTAGTCATATATTTTGTTTTAATTCCATGTTGAAGACCGTCTCACTGTGAAGCAGTGTTAGCATCAAGAGACCCTGAAATCAATACAATTTATTACACTGCTCTAACTGTGTGTGTGTGTGTGTGTGTGTGTGTGTGTGTGTGTGTGTGTGTGTGTGTGTGTGCGCCCTAATAGCCAGGTTTATGGTGAGGATCACAAGTATTGATTTAAAACTGGGAGACAGACAGAGAGGAAGAGACCAAGACAAGTGAGGAAGAGACAGAAATAGAGGGAGAGACAGGCAGAGAAAGCAATAGGTCTCCCTCTCGCTCTATTTAAATGTCAACCATCCAATAACAGGTTGAAGCAAAAATGAAATGCTCTGACCCCTCAGCTATTAACACACACACACACACAATTGAGCAATAATATTTGCTCAGCAGACAATTACCTGCCTGTGTGTCTTCACAACCTTCCTTCCTGTCTTTTTTCTTTCTTTCTCGTTTTCTCTCATACACCTGTATGTATGTCTGTTTATTAGTGAGCTATTTACATCTAAATGCCTTAACAACAAACCTCAACGTGTGTGTGAGTGTGTATGAGAATTGTGTTTGCCCTTGACAATGCATTCTTATTATGAGAAGTTTTATTGAGACGAGCACACACACACACACACACACACACCTATACATGCTCTGCCCAGATTTAATCTTGATTCTGCCACAACCTGAAGCGTGCGCATGTGTGTGTGTGTGTGTGTGTGTGTGTGTGTGTGTGTGTGTGTATTTGGGTAATAACCAAGTGTTAGAGTGGCCGTGCCTGTGAGTTCCTGTGCATGTGAGTGACAGGCAGATAATGGGTTGTCAGAAGAAGCGACAAGTTTGTGTCCTTGTGTTGTCTCCTCTGAGAGAGGAAGACCCAGAGAAAAACAGAGAGCGAGACAAGGAGGGGTTGGGGAGAGGCTTGCGTCTCTATTTAAGGTGAGCTGTTTTTATTAAAAAAAATCCTGGAAGGACATAAGGAAGCAGGTGGGTTACAGCGAGACAGAGATAGAGAGAGAAGGGACATCAACAGGTGATAGAATGACTCACTGCGAACGAGGACAGTTTATGACAAGGAACAATAAACAAAACTTTTAATTAAATTTGTTCTGGTTGCCCAGCCATAGATTCTTTTTCACTTTACTCTGGGGATGTCCAGAGCCAAACTGCAAGATCAATATCAGAGTTAATCAACGCATATTTGGTGTTAGCTGTACTGAGCCTGATCAAACAGATTTCTTTTTTTGCCATGATAACCTATTGCGCACTTAGTCAAAAATATCAAATCATCTAGTGTTAACTGAAAAAAAGCTCTTTACTAAACCTTTCTTCAGCTTGGCTTATGTTGTCTTCACTACAGTGGTGTAATTCAACTTAAAAGTACTGTACACATTTGAGGTACTCTTACTTACAATTTAACTTTATACTTGTACTCAGAGGGAAATACTTCACATTTTACTTCACTACAATTATCTGACAACTATAGAGTCACTAGTTATACTGTTGCAGACAAGATTTTACGCATATAAATTATGACCAGCTTATGAAATAGGAAGCAGTGGTACAGAATAAACTACCTGACTATATGAAATAGTTCAAATTAGCTTCACCTCAACCAACTACACCATCACAGTAAAATGCAATTTATACATTCATCCATTAGGATTAATAATCTGGTAATATTATATATGATATTATAACACTCCCATGGGCCATTTTGCTTTTGATACTTTAAGTACTTTAATTTTTGCATGTAATGGAGTATTTTGGATCAAAAATATGTACTGGTATCAGACATATGTAGAAGAAAACACAAGCCGCTCAACCTCACCAATCTCCGTTCGGTCTCCATTCAGTATCTCTGAAAAGACAGAAAACTACACTTTTGCAGCCCCAAAATGTAGTTCCATCACGCTTTAACCCTTGTAGATCAAGAGGTAACTGCTGTGTGAGTGGTAGATAGAGTGGTATTTAAACAATAACAGCCTTGATTGAGTGGTATCTGCTCTTGTTAGAGAGGTAGTTTTCTTACCCAGAGAAGTAACTCTTTTACAACAATTTGTAGCTGCTAAAGAGTATCGCTTTCCTACAGAAAACGGCAGTTCCTCCAGGTAGATGGGGAGTAGCTCTTCTATGTGAGGTGGTCTTACTGTTGAATGTCTGGGGAAGCACAAGTTGGTAAACATTCATGAGAATGTAGTACCTGAAATACAGTGGACTGATATGAGCAGGCAGGAAGCAGATGAGGAAAGGTTTGGTTTTGTATTTGTGGTCTTGCCTGAGAATGTGTGAGTCTGTCTGTGTGTCTGTGTGGAGGTGGGTGGGGTCTGGGGGGGTTATTGATCCAGTTAAATGAGCCAGTTAAGGTAATTAAAGCCCTGGGCAGGCAGGAGCGAAGGTAGATTATATTGACAATAGCTGTTCTGAATACACATAAAAGATGGAAACCAATTGCATTTGAGAAATGGTTGAATGGCAGTGAGGAGCAGAGATAGATGTTCGTAAAACCCTCGTTTCATCTTAGGGAAAATGTTGACTCAGCACTCTTGCTTTAGAGTACATTTGCCTCTAACACATATAGTGCACCAACATTTTTCACATTACTGTAAGTCATCAAAGAATGGTGATTATTTTTTCATTTTGATGGCATATTTATGATCATAACGTTACAGTCTAACACGTCAGAAATATATTCCTCACCATTTTGGTTTTTCCCTATGTTCTCCTGTGTTTCTCTGTAGAACCTATGCGGACTCCGAAGAGGCTAAAGATTGCTGAGACCAGGTCTCGTCTGATAGCGGTGGACTGGGAATCGTTGGGTTACAACATCACTCGCTGTCACACCTTTAACGTCACCATCTGCTACCATTATATGACTGCCAACAACCGCAGCAAAGCCGACTGCTTGGACATGGACCCCAAAGGTAATACTCAGTTTTACTATTAATACAGACTTTGTTGCCATTACTTATACTGCTTTTTACTGTTATACATTGCATACTGTGTAAGTAGGATAAGAGGATACTTGTCATTATTGAGTAGGCCAGTGGGAGACTACCTAATGTCTACAGTGTTAGCATGTGAATAAATTTTTTCTGGGATGTTGATCCTCAGTGGGATTAGCAGTAGTATGAAATAGTACTCAGGAAGAGTAGTCGTTAATTACAGCCCTAAACGCATTAAAAAAAAGTTATACATTATTGTTTTACAATAGAGATATGTTTTTTTTTTCTTCTTAGCACCACGCCACCTGGTGGGAAACCTGCCACCCTACACCAACGTCAGTCTGAAGATGATTCTGACCAATCCAGAGGGACGGAAAGAGAGTGACGAGACCATCATACAAACTGATGAAGATGGTGCGTCACACAAAGCACACTCTAGTTTTATAAATAAAGGTTTAAGTAAAAAATAAATGCTTCTAATGCTGTGATGCTTATGTGCAGACCCACTGTAGGGAAGGGAACAAAGACCAATTTAAAAAGCGCTAAAAAGATCATGACTAGCACTAAGATGCTGAAAATAAACAAGGCATGTCACATACTAACTAGTGGTGTTAAACAAATAAAAGTCTTATTAAGTAAGAGTAGAAAGTATTACTTCAACATGGTTCAGGAAAGTCACTGCTGTTTTTACTAGGAACTCCTTCATTTGGAGGGCAGACTTTTACTGTTAATTTTATTAGCATTGTATAATTTTGTCTGTTTGTGTGTGTGTGTTAACAGTTCCAGGCGCAGTTCCCAGTCAGTCACTAAGAGCCACTCCATTTGAAGACAGAATCCTTCTTTACTGGAAGGAACCGGCTGAACCCAATGGAGTCATCATACAATATGAGGTACTATTAGCAGAAGCAGTAGGAATAATAACTGTTGTAGGAGCCAAACTATCACTATGCTCAATGGGGAAGTTTTATAAACCAGGATTCTGTCCCTTTGCCCCTCCTCAGATCAGCTACAGTGGTGTGCGTTCATTTGACCCTTCAGTACCTCTCCAGCGGCCAGGACTCACAGTGTCTCTGCCCTCGAATGCCACCCATCACCTATTTTCCCAGCTCCACCCAGGTGTCACGTACCAGCTCTCTATACGGGCATCCACCTCCAAAGGGTTCGGTCCTGCAACCACGCTGAACGTGACTACTAATATTTCAGGTAAGTTTTAATGTTTTATTGTCACATTGTTTTCAGTATCACATTTAGATAGTTATCAAGGTGATACATGGATGCTAAGACAGACTCATGCTCTTTCTTCAGCCCCGACAATAGATGAGTACGATGGGTCAGAGGCCTTCCTGAATGAAACTGCAACAACCATCACTGTCCTGCTCAAACCTGCCCAGGCCAAGGGAGCACCTATAAGGTACTGTATGCATGCATACATACATATACAGTACACAGTACATACCCAAACCAGGGTTTTGTCACATCAGCCTGTATTCAGACATTACTTTCAGCTGGTAATTGGTGTGTATTAATCAATAACATATTTGCATTGTCTTCTTGTCTACAGTGCATACCAGATTGTAGTTGAGGAAGTGAATCCTCAGCGGACTCGTCGTCAAGCTTCCTCTGACTGTTACGAGGTGATTATTAATCTATTCTACCTACATTTAACAAGCCATGCCTTGACAACCTATCTAATACACATGCTTTGTTTGCTAACATACATTATGAAGAGTTTCATTCCAAAAAATTAATTTTACAGTAGATATCCACTATTTAGCTCCATAGACCATTCAACCTTCTAATGCTAAGCCACATTTATAGACATTATTATTAATGACATTATTATTTTCAATGTAAATATATCCTCTTTCCCAGGTCCCAGTGTCCTACCACAGTGCATCTAGCGGTGGATCTCCATATTATTATGCTGCCCAGTTGTCCCCCAGCAACCTGCCCGAGCCTCTCCCCTTCACTGTGGGAGACAACAAGACATATCAGGTAAGCCTTTTTATCTGAGAAACGTATTCTTTAAGCAAAAACGTCAAGTGAAAAGATAAATCATACAGTACGTCCACCAAGCCTGCAAAATCCAAATGTTAAGATGTGTTAATTTTACTCTAAATCTCTTAAATCTGGCACATTTGTCATGTGTTATATGCATGTGACAGAATTTCGTCATTTAAGCAAGTGCAGTAATTCAGAGAAAATGGCAAAAATGTACATAAATACCCCTTTGATGATCTTGGCCTGTATTTCTATTAGATTAAATGGAAATCTATTAAAGGAATAGTTCAGCATTTTGTGAAATGTTTTCTGTGTTTCAGATTTTGTGCATGTTAAACAAAAGAGATATAACAGGTTAATTTGTGAGCTTTAGTGGTGCTGGTAGTCTGATTTTACCATTGGACTATAGTCTGTTTTGTAAGTTAGCCAGCTGCTGGCTGTATATTCATATATAGCGTACAGACATGAGAGTGGTATCTATGTAGAACTTTTCCTTTAATAACATTTGAGATATCCTGCTAACTAACAAACAAAGAAACAAACTAACTGGTCAGAGAACATATCCTCCTAAGCTGAGGTAACAAGTAAAATCAGTAGCTGACAATCTATGTACATTTAGCCTAATTTGAAGTTGATGATCCCTTCCTTTTAATCCCCAGGGTTTCTGGAATCCTCCACTGGCTCCAAGAAAGAACTACAACATCTACCTTCAAGCTGTTAGCAGCACAGAGAGGGTAAATACATATTTATTCATGTAAAGACACAGTAAACACACAGTGAACGTAGAGCTCTCACCTGCTAGCTGCTATGAGTAAATATACTGTTTGTATACATTCAAAGAGACACACTACGTACACTTTAACTACATCACAGCTTCTACCTGCAAGCAGTTATGACTTCTGAGAGTGTGGGAGTCTCAACAAAACTTAAAGCACATGTAATACACACTACAAACTACAAAATGTCTGCAGGCAACTCAATATGCCCCACTTGTTTTTCCTCATACTGTAAATATACATGTACAGTATTTACTATACAAAGTCACATTGCTATAGTGTGCTGTGTGTGTGTGGACTCAGGTATTTGTCTTATTTTGTCTTTTTAATTTAGGAAACTAAGACACAGTGTCTGAGGCTGGCTACTAAAGGTAAGAGCACACTGTCACTGTTGATACAACTTTCTGTCAAAGATGACCCTAGATCAGTGTTAACTGAACAATCAGATGGAACTCAGCTGGTAAAAAATGTAATTCTTTGGATATCAATAATTCTGCGTATCGTCGACTGTGCTTATCTTCTGTTGTTGAGTTGCATACCGTCCCTTAATGATCTTAATCTGGTATTCATTATGTGTTTTTCCTGCTCATCAAGTTTGTTTTGACTGATGTTACTGATTGTTTTGATACAAGTCGGTCTGGTCAGACCCTTACTCCAATGTGAGGGCGAGTGAAATAGAGAAGATTGTGTTTTTGTATTATGAGTATTAGTGGGGATAATATAATGTTTTGCATGTTAGAGAGAGACAACGTTCATGTCATGTGTGTGTGTGCATATTTCGCCCCTGTATGTGCACACAGTGTATGTCATGTCTTTACGAGCAGCCATATGTTGATAGATTATCAGACTGGTTTTAAATGGTGTGGAGTTAATCCCCAGCAACCACACACACACCACCACAAATACGCACACACACACATACACACAGAAACACACTCAAGTGGACACACACTGTGTTCAGGAACGTGGCTGATGGATCAGAGTTTAGCTGTGTGGAGTAAGATCAAGGATAAACAGAAAAATACATTACCATGTTTTCGATGAAACTGACATTCCTGGTGGCTGGTAGTGACGAGCGTTGAGCTTCAAAGAACAGTGAGGGCATTAATGTGTTTATTTGGCAAGTACCTAGAAGGACAACAGATAATATATGCCCACTTTTGCACTAAAACTGTAAGTGTACTCTGGTTATTTTCAGCCGTGGCTCTATTTTCTTTGTTCTTTAAGGTATGTTAGAGGTGGAGCGCATCGGTAATGTTAATGTTAGTGTGAGATAAAAGCTTATAGAATGATTGATATATTTACAAAACATCACAACATCACAGTACTTGAATGTTGTACTTGTACTTACTAAAAAACACAGTTATAATCACTTTCTGCACTCAACTCATGGTCCTTCTTTGACCTTCTGTAGCCGAAGGATCATAAAAGTAGACGGTAAAAGTGACATGATTTTCAGCACAATCAGCCACAATGATTGTAGAATGAATCATTATGGCTGATTGAGTTGTGTATTTTTATAACGACCCATCAAGGCACAGACACAATAAATCTGTATCAGAATCAGGTTTAGGATACAAGGAATTTGCCCTGGTATTTTGGTGCATAACAATACATGTAGAAAGAGAAAATATAAAAGCAAGTACAGCAGAAGTCAAGAAACATAATTAAAAATATGTACAATAAATCTGTTTTTAAAACGAAAGAGCTGTACAGTTTGTGCTGTAATGTGCAAAATATCGACCGAGGAATGTACAAAGGTTCCCAGTTTGTAGTATAAAGTATTACAGAGATAATAATCCAAAAGTTGTAATATAAAGCATTTAGGCAAATGTGGAGGCTTTACGTGAATGAAACAGCCATCCACACAAATACTGTGGTATTTGCTATGTACTTGTCCCTATAAAATAAAATAATACATATATTCGAATAAAATAAGGGCCAAGTTGTAGAGAACTGAAATTGTTCTCTTGAGGTCACAGAGTTCAATGCGGCCAGGACATGTAAGCCAGTAGGCTCATAGGAAATTGATCCCATGGGAAAGATCAAAGGTGTGGTTCAAACCCTCCAGTGCCTGTAAGGTGTCATGTTTCCACTTTAGAAAAAGAGAAAATGTGGGAAGTTGTTTCCAGTGTCATCATATTTCAAGAATTGCTGGTTCTTTTAGTTACTCTAAAAGGTGGTTAGTTCGCCACAGGCTGCTAGAGAGAGATGACGCTCTGTCTTTCTAGCCTGAGGAGATCTGAGTGAAGCTGAAAGACTGATTTTAGTTTTTTTTTTTAATAAGGCAGAAAGACACACTAATGGACAGAGGTCAGAGAACCGTCCCTTCCCCTCTCTCTCTCTCTCCGTCCCTCTGCATGTGTGTGCGCGCTCAACCATGCATCCGGGAGGGAGGATTAAGTGATGGTGGTCCTATTAGGTCATCTGGGGTATTGTGTATTGTCATTGCTGCCTCGGGTGTTTTGTGCGTGTGTGTGTGTGTGTGCGTGTGTGTGTTTTTGTGGCTGTGTGGGTAAGTTGTGAGTGTTAGTGTACTGACCTGGATAATTTTTACAGACATTAAGAGCTACTCCTGACATTATGAGGTCAGACTCAGAATCTTTAAAATTGTTTTTCTTTTTTGTTATGTCTGGTTTTGATGCCCTTTGCCCATTGATTCCTGGTCTGACAGTGATTGAAAAAGTGACAAAGCAGGTGAAACGAGTCAGTGTGGTGTCAATGTGTGCCATTAACCAAAACAATCATGAGGAAATAAAATGATTTGGAGTCATAGAATGACTATTGTTTAACATAAAACATAAACAGATTTGACCTATAAATACATTATAATAATCTTTTTGATTTTTGTGACCAAATTATATGTTGAGCAGAAGTTTAATGAGTCAAAGATAAACTTGTCACTGCTCTCTGGTGGACAAATAATATAATGGAGACACTTTTTTTTGGCATTTCTGTACAACAATTACTTTTTACGTATCGTTACACACATAAACCAATATTTCTGCAATAATCTAATATTGGCTGATATATTGGTCTAGCACTATAAGTAGCGTTAGGACACATATTCAGCAGCTACCCAGTGGGCTCATCAGTGGCATTTATGGTTAGGTTCTGCTGTAACTTTTTACAGATTACCAAATTATCACTTAATGTACTTACTTTAGTTTAGAAACCATGTGAGGATTTATTCTTAATCAAAAAGTCATGGGAATTGTTTTTGTCTCCATGCCTAGAAAAGTTATGGACATTACAGGTTTTACTAATAATTGATTCATATTAAGTATTTTCCCAATTTTATGAAGCTTGTCGTTAAAAAGATTCCTTAAAGATTAAGACATGCACCCGTGGAAAAAGCAAACCAACAATGAATTGAACCAATTAAGTTTTGCCTGTGTAGCCAAAGCCCGATATATCTTATTCTTCTGTGCCATAGAGCTCCATTCTTGTCTAAAAACTATTAAAAACACATCAATGAGCCACACTGTTGCTTCATTACCATGACCATGGGCATTGTAGTTTGTTTTGAGATACCACACGCACTGTTCTGCTGCCGTAAATACTCTCTATACCACTAAATGTGTAAAATATAGTCCCCAAGAAATGCACTATTTACTCCTGTTTGAGTGACATTTGCTAAAAGCTACAGTGCCCAGCTGTTTTAAAAAATGGTGTAGACTGAAACTATATATTTGGAAACTATATATTTGTGATTTGTGTTTTTAAAGATTTACTGTAAGTCTTAGGGCTTTGGGCTGAGTGCCAGAACTAAGAGAGGCATTGTTGGTTAGTGTTAGGGAATTTGAATAAAAAAAAATAGAAAAATATAGAATAACTCCAACGTTATACTTTCAAAGCAACATTTTGGCGAACACATCACTGCTCTTGCTTCATCTGTCAATCTGAGTCCTGTGTTGTGGTATTAATATTGTTACATAATGACATGGGGCAGGATGGGGACATTTCAAAGATTTCAGCAGCAGAAACATTTTATGAAAAAATAATATGTTAAGGTCACAAATATTGAGGGAGATAAAGAGAGAGAGGGAGATTATGTTTATCTTGTTGATATTTAGCATTAGAAGTGGATTATTGTTTGATAGATGTATTGCATTATATTGAGTTTTGTGCATATGTCTTTGTGTTGGATTATTTGGATTATCATAATGCATGATAATGTTCTTACGTTGCAGAACAAACTATTCTGGCGTTATGGGATCAGATCACTAAGCTTAGGAGCATGAAAACAGATGCCCGCTCTCTTGTCCATGATCAACAGGGGTTGAATCTCCACTACAGCGTGCCCTCTGACTGCAATATAATTTGTGAATTATATTCCAAAGAGACGAAATCGGGGAGTTCAGACAATTCTCTGAAGTCATCAGGAACAGAAATTAGTTTGAGTACAAGTAATGTACGTTGACATTGGGGCAGAAACATTGGACAGCTACAGTCAAATTGCATTTTAAGCATTTCCCAATGAGAGCATGACACCAAGGATGACCTGAAATACTCTGAAAAGACACAGTGCAAGCCACAGTCAATTCAGCATTTCTTTATTTGTGAATATGTAGTCGATGTCTGTTTTTTGGTTATCTTTTTTGTGTGGTTGCAGCTTGGAGTAGTGGGAGTAGTGAGTGTGCAGAGAGTTCACTGGTTCAGTACATTCACTATCAGGTGATACAACGAAATGAATGAGAAGCTGAAATCTGTGTAAGCTGAGTGTTTTTAGTTCAATTGACCCAGCTCCAGAAGATGATACAGGGATAAACATTGTAAGCTTCCACTGATCACTCTGTTGGTGCCTTTTGACTGGATTTAATCTAAACAGTGTACAAGAAAATGTAAAATTATTATCCTGGATTGTTAATGGCCCTTGGGATGATATTGTCTGTCAGTTGGTTGACCACTTTGTTCCAGATTGAAATATCTCAACAGCTGAATGGATTACCATGAATTTTTGTCCGGTTATTCATGTTTCCCAGCGGCTGAATCTTAAGTACTTTTGGGATCCCCTGACTTTTCATCTAGCTTCACCAGCAGGTCAAAGTTTTAATTTGTCCAGTACTTTGGTTTATGACCCAATACCTGCAAAACAAATTACATTTCAGCTCAGCTGTACTTGTGTTAATTGTTCAACAAATGTTAACAGGCCAATAGGCTGGAACATGGTAAACATTATACCTGCTTAACATGCCTCATGTTAGCATTCTGACGTTAGCATTTAGCTTCTTCTTTAGAGTCTTGTTTCTTAGTTGTGTCACTAAAGCTATACCTGCTTTATGTCCAGATGTCTAATATAAGATAAATACTCTGAAATGTTCAGATATGAGCTGTTCAGTAGAAGCGACTCTTGTGGGTAGAAGCAATCACTTTTGTTCATCATTACATGGCAGTCATTTTAATGAAGAATTTACTGTTAATCTCAATATTTTAATCAGTGAGCCAAATAAGCTTCTCAAACAAAACCTTTGGCTATATTTGCATCAGGAATGAGGAGTTACCTTGGCATTTGTGTTGGCAGTTGTCTGACTTTGCTTTACAAGGAATATTTAGAGTCTTGATATTTACCTGATCTTTGGCACAGGGATGATTAAACTGTCCTATTTAAATGACTTGTCGGGATTTGTCTCCTCATCACATTCACCACTTTTCCTGATGTGGGGGAATTTTGTAAAGACAGCTTGAGAGAAAGCAAACACAATTCCTGAGGCTGTTGGGTGGCATACTTTGCCAGCTTTACAGTAGGTGACATGGGGTTGTGTAAATACTTCATAACAGTGCCAAGATTCTATTACTTGTATAACAGGCTTATAGTCAGTGCAAGAGAGCAACATTTCAGAAATGTGGAGAGGGTCTGCAGCGCTGAAGATTCAGGGTTCCTGGAAAGTTTACTTGACTGGTGCATTTTATTTTATTTGACCAGTTCGCTGTTCGCCCACAAGATTTGTTTCAAAAACAAATGGTTTCTGTGCTTGGAAACGTTATCATTTTTTAAGTTTTTCTTTGTCCGATATCATGCAGCTCTTCTACAAAAAATGTACTCAGCTGTTGGAAAACCCAGACGATAAAGCTTTTCAAGATGAATCCAACTGTTATTGTTTGATTTTCGTTTTTTTTAGTTTCTTAAGCTACTGCTGAAAAACACTTTCTGATTCATAATATTTCTCTGACTCTAATAATTGACAAAAATAATTCCATTACTTTTCACATCCTTTTTATTTAGGATTGTTACAGTACTGCAGCATTTCTAGATGTTGCTTTTTTCACTTGATGTCCCTTTAATGTAATTTAGTGGCTTTCCACTGAAGTTTACATTCTTAAATAAGCACAAGATAGCCTTTATTTTAATAATTAGATCCATGGGTATTGTATTTTTAGTGGTGGTTTGCATCTTGTAAATACACCAAATTGTTACAAATAGGGATGTAAAATGACCTTTTCTTATGATTTCACTCCTAATACTACAAAGGAATCAATAATTACTGTCGTATTCTGGTAGTTTGAACTGATATTATGTTGGGGCCACGGTATTGATGTTGTTTTGTTATCTTTTCTTTTACAGGTGCTACAGAGGAGCCAGAAGTCATCCCTGACCCCGCTAAACAGACGGATCGGGTGGTAAAGATCGCTGGGATCAGTGCTGGTGTTCTCGTCTTTATACTGCTGGTGCTGGTAGCCATCCTATTGGTCAAGAAGAGGTGAGTGACAGCCCCTAACCACACCCACTAAAACAGCTTTAATGAAGAGTACAAATACTACGTGAACAACAGTATTACACCAACACGCATGCAGATGCGAAGACCACACAGACACAAATGTGCACATGAATCCATTCTCTTGTTGTGTGTTGGTCCAGTATTTGCTGTAGTAACACCATCTTCCATCCATCCACCATAAACGTTGATCTCCCTACAGAACCAGCTTGATCACTTCCTGAAGTTTGCTCTGTTTTTAAGGCAACAAATAGCTGAAGGCTTGTTTTCCTGAGATCCCTGTTAAAATATGGAATTTCCAAAATTAGAAACTCCTGCTTCACAGTTGTGTGGTTTGGTGCAAGAAAGATCTGAGGCCATATTTGTTTTTCTTGTACAGTACAGCTGTTGAATCAAACTAGACAAAACAGCCACTCAGAACAGCTGACTAAACTGAGAGCAAGAAAGACAAACACAGTGAACAAGATCCTCAAGCAGAAGATTTGATAACGTATATATGATATGTAACATACATAATGTCTAATAAAAACCTAGAATGTGGTATTGTAGAGCTAAAGGGATACACAGATAAAGGTCCATTGTGCATAGAAAAGGAGAATTTGGCAAATTTGATTGAGGAAAAAGCAAAATGTTGGAAAGTGGAGAGTGAAGGGTGGTTGGTTGGAGTTAAGGTTAGAGGTGTTCACAAAGGAATTCACTTTAAGCCCCATATTGCCCCATACACTTTATTCTATGAGGTTCACACAGTTTCTCATGTATTGTAATGTGGGGTACTAGATTACTCACTGAAAAGTTTTCTATAAAAGAAGAAATGAAAGAAAATGTGAACATAGAGACTGAAAGAATGATATTTCTCTATATATACCTCATCCTTCACTTATAGAATAGCACTGAGAAGAGTCCCAGTTGGTCCTGGTGTCACTATAACGCTTTGGCCTGTGATGTATTAGTTTGGTGCAGGGCTCCACCATGTGGTGGCTGAACACAGCTACAACATGAGAAAGCAGCTGCAGTGTTGAGACAATAGTGAGAAGATAACTCTTATAAATGTCTGTGACATTTCTGGTAGGCTTATGCTATTGTCCTATTTCTGTAATAAGTTAGGATGGCTGCTGTATGTCTATGAAGCAACAGTTGAAGCAAAGTTGTTTTGCCTCACCAGAAGTCATTTAATTTCCAGGGCTCCACATCTGCAACCGCCCACTCCAAGTTTAGACAATTATTGTTTTGCATATAACCCGCTCTCTATTCATCCGATTTCTGAGTAGCTATGAGGTTACATGAGCTGAATTATGCCTTTGTACTTTTCAGGGCGTGTATGTGCATATGTGTATGCACATTTATAAGTCATGTACACGAGAGTATGTGTGTAATAATTAAACATGTCGTTCTTCCTGTGACCTTTCAATTAAAATCTGGTGTTCAGGGAACCTGAGTGCCTCATTAAAAAGAGAATAATTAGGACTTCAATTTGCATATTCAGTGCAGATACATTCACGTCAAGTGTGTCATATATCATCTGTTCTTATTATAATAAAAAACATAGATAGCTTGGTTTGCTCATTGACCAACATATATCTTCAACACAGAAATGTAAGATTAATCATCATCATATTAAGAAAATGTCTCTTTCAGGAGATACTGTACATGATCTCCTCTGAACACTGAAGTGTTGCATCTTGCCAGAGGCTTTAGAGAGCACGCAGACAGTCTCTCAATTACTACCAATCATGATCTCACTCAGCAAATCAAAAACAATTAGAGACATTAAATTACAGTCAGTAATGAACTCTCGTCACTGGAGAACGTTGCTCTTGCAGCCCCTGACCTCCATATTTTTATTCTAATTCTCTGAATGAATTCATGTGATCCAGCATCCGTGCTGCTGCTCTAGTGTCAAAGTGTAATTGAAAATGATTACCGAAGGACGTAAAGCGTAAAGTGTGGAAATATGCTCACTATTGTCCAAAAACCTGACAATGTTTGATCCATAGTTTGCACTCAGTGGCCTGATTACTGTAACATGTTTTATGAACATTATATGTCCCAAGACGATTTTAGGCCTTTTGATAATAGAAAATTGGTCCAAATTGAAAGATAATGCATTTTTGGCAGGCAACTGTTGTTTACGACTCTGTAATTGCCTGCACAGCCTGGAGGAACCGAATTCAGTGTCTGTTGTTGCCTTGAACTGTAACCAGCTCAAGCTGCATTCATGCATTTGGACTAAAGGAGACTTCAAATAGAAGTTACCACTAGATCAGTAAGTGTTGAAGGGACTGCCACAGGATGTTCCTATAAACTAAAACATCATGTTAAAATGTTATATTTAGGATGAAACTGCATCTTACCAATACAATACAATGGAAACAAGGAACATTTTCAAGTATTACATTTAAGTGTTGTGTTTCTAGGTATATACTTGGTGTTTTTTATTTGTTTCTTTATTTATGGTTTTAGTTTGATTTATGAGAACAAATTAGATTGTGTAGCAGTCAACATTGATCAACTCATGATAACAGTTTCTGGTTGAGAAAACTTATTTGCATATCTCTGCATGGGATATGAAATTGCCTTTGAGCGACTTAGAGTCCTAAAAACTTGGTTTGGGTTCTAATTTCATGTTTGTTTTTAACTATGACATTGTGTTGAGCTCTGAAAATGAATGCTCATTCTGACATTTTTAGATGGATTTGTAACCAAACTGTGACAATTGACTTAGAAAATGAATTTTATCAAAAGATTTGTGATTTTATGTCACTCTCATGAGTGTGAAGTTACAGTGACAACACTTAGTAGTTTTCACCATGAAGGTTTCTGGGGAGATCAATCTTCATCGTCATTGAACCTGTACAACTTTGAACAATACTGCATCTTTAAAATGGTGGGACATGATGACATCGCAATGACATCATGCTTGCTTTACAGGAAGCGAGCTGCGTGGTTTTACAGATCGGATAGCTTTGTATTAGCTCTGACAAATTGTTTACTATCCATAGGAGTAAGTAAAGGTGATTGGCTGATTAGGGCTAAACATCTCTGATCAGGGATCAGTAAATGCAACTTAAAAATATTGCATGATTTTTTTAAATATTACACTTCCAGAAGCAAAGGAGAGAGAAAGACTGCATGTTAATAGTCAAATATTGATATTTTGTTGTTATTTTAGTAGTAGTCTCTTAGCTTGTTTTGTAGTATTTATTTAGCATCAAACTTTTTTTTAAAGAAAGAGGGCCCATATTTATTATAACAACCCCTTGCATGACCCTCAAGTTGTAGCAATCAAAAGGTGTTTTCTTCTGTTTCTGTTGTTGCTGGTTGGGACAGGACAGTATTGTCCTAATTTGCATATTCATGACCCTTGTGTCTCACTCTTTGCTTTCTGATTGGCTCACAACCCCAGGAGGACCTACTATTCATACTCTTATTACCTGTAAGTAAACAACCAATCAACAATCAGCTCACCCAGCTGCTGTTATCTTATTGGGCAAATTATTAGTGGCTAGTTGTTGTTATTTTTAAAGATGCAGTATACTTTTTTCAAGACAAAACACATTTTCAGCTCTGACCAACCAGCCAAAGCCATCCTCATTGACACCTTTGCCAGGGTGGGGGTCAATTCACTTTCATGTCAGTCAGGTCAGGACTGAAGTGAATTTCTTATTTTCAACCATGTATATAAACATATTTAGATCCCTAGATACTGAAAATGCTTTTTTTTAAAGAAAGAAAATGTTGATGGTTTCATGTCTAAAGACAACAAGAAATAAATAAATGCTGAATCATTAGCAGTGTCAGCTTCTATTAAAGGGACTGAACTGACTGTGAATTGACCTCAGCCCTGGTGTCCTCTACATGCTCCAAAGTTGCTCTGAAGCAGGCTTATAAAGGCCAAAGTCGGCCATAAACCAGAACAAAGCAGGCCAAAGTGGGACGACACAGGCCTAAGCGTGTTATTTGAAAAAAGAATGCTGCACTTGTGACTTGTAGCTCTTTGTGTGCATGTAGTCATGTGATCATCCATCCGCCCATCAAGTCACAGGTATCATGGTAACTCTGCTGCACATGCTCAGTGTCTCTTTCCTGGTTCCCGTCCTTAACAGGCAGCTTCCTTTTTTAGCACATGGCTCTGATTTTGGTTGTTCTTGGTGTTTTTTCTCGTGTTGTGGGTACTCCCTTCTCTACTCTGTCTCTTATGGTCTCTCACCGGCTGTGACCCAAATGGATCCCTAATTACTTCCTTTAAAAAGAGCTATTTAGTGCACCAAATAGCACAGATTAATAAATGAATATGGACATTTATTTATCACCAGCGTGTGTCTGCATTCACCGTGACAAGTTAGCATCACGTTACCGAAAGGTCCCATGAAATGGTGCCATGACGTCTTTAATGTGTAAACTACAAAAGTATAGTTATGGATAGATTTAATAAGATGGGCAGAAAGACAGGATTGTTCAAAAAATGTTTGGCTACTTTTCTCTACTTTAGCACGAGATCACCACCCTTCTCTGTTTACCAGGAAGTAGCAGTTTACCAAGAAGTTGGTAGTAATGGAAAAACAATTTAGCATCTGTTCAAATACATTTATCTTCTACATTTTCCTTTTTGGTCCTCCTACAGACCATCCAACCTTATTTAATCATGTTTCACATGTATAAATTCATCTCCTGGTATATTTTACCAAACCGCGTTTACAAAGATGACCTTATTGCAGGAGAGGATATTGCCATGTATTTAGTTTCGCTCTTTATTAATAAGAGATTTGCAGGGTGTCTTGGCATACATCTAACCATTTTAATGACATGTCCAGTAGATTACAGTACATTTTACGAACACATATCGTGCTTGAATTAAATTCACAATTTAATGTTACAGTTCCGACTTAATAAATATATAAAACTTAAATAGAGATCCACTCTAGTTCTGGTCACAGCTACCCCCTTTCTTTCTCTCTGTTTCTCCTGTTTCTCTCTCTATTCGATACAATATATATAGTACAAGTACACAGCATATGTTGGTTTATTATATAAATATATGGCCTTCTCTCCTGTTTTCATGACTTTCTGATACAATCACAAACACCCACACAAACTGCTGCACCTGGTCAGATGTTAAACCAATGTTCCTACTGAGTGTGTGAGTGTATTATGTGTGTATGTGGTCTTAGAGGTGGAGTTGGTGTGTTTTGGGGTCAAGAGGTAAAATATACAATAAAACACACAGCATGCTTTCTGTCCGTTTACTGGGAAGAAGTCAGAGCCGTACATTATATCAGTTATGCAACAATCAAATATATATTTCTTCATCAGACCTCTGAGAAAATAATATATTTTTACGTTAAGTTGGAGATCAAACTTATATACATGTGAGGAACCAACTAATTTAAAGCAGGCCATGTAAAAACATGATAAATGTTTGTTGACCTGTACAGGTGTTGTTCTAACTGATGTCCATGTATGGCTCTGGGTGCAAAATGTTCCTGCATGCTCTGTCATGCTCGAAGTATTAAGCCCTCTACAGTTATTTTTTCCCTGGGATTTTAGGGATTGCTGAGAGAGTTAAACCTGAACAGGATACCCTGATGTTTAGATTTTAAACTGTTATTTTTCTTCACCAGGCAGCAGTGTCATGATAAAGAAAGGTTTATGTTGCTTGTAAAAAAAAAAAAAGGGTATAGTTTTTAATTTCAAATAAAACAACAGCCCATGAAGAAAAATAGGAGATTAAATTGAAAATCAGGTATCTCTAAAATGTATCTTTCCTAGAAAGACAGTTCTCTCATAATTCTGGACTGACTGTTTAAGAAATGGCCTCAAGTCCTACTGCTCATACTGTGTGATGATATCTGTGGTACTTTGGTTGGTAAATGGTTTTCCCTGAGTTTCTATGGATCATAAGTCATTCCCTTACTGTTGTTGTAATGGGATTCTTCCTATCTTTGCTGTCGGATGAAAACCAAATATTTAATACTTTGTTGTTGTTTTCTTACATATTTTTCCTGTTTGTTTGTTTTTTTCTTTTCACTTTAATGAAAGCCTTCATTCTGATAATGATAAAAGTTCTTCAAAGGTTTTCATCTGACAGCTCATCTATGGTACCGAGGTTGATAACAGGTTTTCCCTTTGCTACTTGTAGGTCATTTCCCCTGGTCTGTATTAGATGCTACTTTCCGTCTGCTCCTATAGCTGAGCCTGTTACATGCTGCCATTTACAAACAAGCCTTTCCTCTACATCCCTTGCCTGTTCTCTCCTCTTTCCCTCCTCTCTTTCTCTCTTCTCCCCACCTTTCTTCTTCTCTCCTTTTCTCTTCCTTGTTGCTTCTAAACTCTGCATCTTGAATCAGCAGCCTGCAGCCCCCTAGCCGTGCTGTTGTTGGCAAAAAAAGACGTGACACCACCCACTTCATACAAAATCATATTATACTAAAACATTTGATACTATTAAGGCGGTGGTCTGCAGGCTGGCTGATCTCTGGGTGTTTGTTTACGAGATGTCTGACTGTGTGTGTCTCTGCTCCTGACAGGAAACTGGCTAAAAAACGTAAAGACGCCATCGGAACGACTCGGCAGGAAATGACTCACATGGTGAATGCCATGGATCGCAGCTATGCTGACCAGAGCACTCTGCATGGAGAGGATCCCATGGCTGTGACATTCATGGACTCTCACAACTACAACAACAGATGTAGGTTCATAAACAAGCCATAAACCATAAACAGTAGTATTTACCATGGACTGTCTTCGAAACTCTGTCAACTCTGAACTTGAACAAATCTACGTATTTTCATTCCTTCTCTTCTTACTGATGAAACTTAAATTTTACAATTGAAAATGTTGCAAGGAGTTATTTTCATTATTGATTCATCTTAGTAGTGAAAAATGTCCAGATACCCAGAGTCTACAGTAACGTTTTCAAATGTCTTATTCTGCCCAACCAACAGTCCAAACCTCAAAGATATTCCGTTTTCAGTGATATAAAACACGGGAAAGCAGTAAACCCTCACAGGTTAGGTTTGGTATTTTTGTCTGGAAAATGACCAAGCTTTAGAAATGACCAAGCTGTAGAAATAACAACTCAAGAATCGATTCAGTCGGATCAGTTTAACAGTTTGAGTATTGGAAACAAAGAAAGGGTGTAGAAAGGGTACATATACAAAGAAATTGTTTTAAATCATTTCTGTCTCAGGTTAAATACTTCATAGCTGTACCAGACCACATTGAGCAAAGCACAAATTATGGGATGATTTTGCCAAGATGTATGATTTTTCACTCATGGTTAGGTCATGACTGGAGACCATGTAGTCCATCAGTAGCCATTCACAGCTCCCCTTCTTTGTTTGTGAGAATTTTCCTGACGCTCACTGCTCACTTCTAGGTCCTCATCTATTTTTGAGTGACGCTGAATATATTTAGAACATTTCCTCACCGTGTTTCCTCCCGCAGTGCCCAACGATCCTCTGGTTCCTACTGCTGTGCTAGGTGAGACTTCTGGCATGGTTGGATATGTCACATTTAACACTAGTTCCCTTTTATTGATCACCCATCGTCATCTCAAAGCCCCTGTGCTTGTAGCCCCGCCTTGTCTGTCTCAGTTACGCCCAGTTAAAATATCAGACATGGTCAAAACTTCCATCACATCCTGCAGTGTTGTGTACTTTGACCTCTGTCGTGTGCTGTATCTTTATGTGGGTGGATAGTTTGGCTTGACTGAAGTTTTGGTACCACTATGTTGTCTCTTATCTACTTTTGAGAAGTGCTAGATGACTGAAATGAACAGAATTAAAGAGAAATACAACAAAAATATAAAATAGGTGTTTGGATTTGGTTCAAAGGCATTCTAAAGACGTGTAATGCATCAGAATATATGAGGATAGCAAAACTGTTTGCTCATCTTTTTATCTTTTTTTTTTTGCCACCTAGTGCCAACTCTCTGTGTAAAACATGGCCGGTACTAAAAACTCCAACAGCCACGCACTTCATCTGTCGTACTGTGTTTTCCCTTTGTTCAATCACTCCCAATCCCAGCCACGGTTTCTGTTTCCTACTGAGAGTTATTGATATTCACAGTAATTACCATCATTCTCCCTTAGAGACCTCATTATTTCCAGTTTGGAGTCGTTTTAAGGCCTGCCATTTCCTGTCCCAAAAAACGACAGAAACTGATGCTTAAAAGGGGGAAGACAAATTGTCACATTGCCACTGTAAAAGTACTTCAGATTAAATCTGTGACATCAATTGACAGCGAACAACTTAGTGCCTACAGCCCTGTGTGTTTGGAAGTTTTTCTGTGCACTGGATCTAGCAGTCTGCTTGAGTATCTACCATCTGTGTTATTCCCTTGGCTTCTTTTGTTGCTGATGCCCCAGTCTGAATCGTGAAAGCTGTAGTTTTTGCCAAGTTGGATGTTACTCCAGCTCCACTGTTGCACTGCAATGTGTTTATCTTTAGTTTGGTCTAGTGTTGACACTGCAGCATGATGTTGAGTTCTAACATACCCTTAAGGGCTCCACAATCCACAACGCCACCAAACTGTGTTAATTAACTGTTCCATAGCCTCTAATGTGGAGTGAAGGCTGCAGTTACAATCTGTCTTGGCCAATCACATCACAGAGTGGGAAGAAGTAGCAGGAAGTAGCAAATTAAGAGGCAGTGTCGAGTCAAGTTTACTGTTAATTGGCCTGACGAGGTCTTAACAAACCTTTAACAATCAGTAATGAGCTAACATGTCCTCAGAGCAGAGGAAAGCATTGGTTGGATGAAATAAACAGTGTCAGTTAATAAACAGTGGTGAAGATGAAATCAGTCGGTTGTGCTGCAACCCCAAGCTACTCCATTATACAGCCTGTCAGTCTGCGCATTACTACTGCCAACTCACATTATCCCCCACAGCTCAGAAACATTCACCTGGACGATCTGCATCAACTTGACCCCATAATTACATTTAATTTTAATACGTTTTCAATGTACACGCTTCCAAAATGCAAAGTTAATTATATCATAGATGCTGTACTCTCATGTGATAATTAAACCTGCAGCCTTTCTGCACTATATAGCAGACGATTGATCATCTGTGGTTTAAGTGTATTGTTCTATTCTCAAATTGACTAACGGATGTATCATAAAGTTCCAGGTGTATAATTATGTTCTTGTGGTTAAGTTTGTAAATATTGAATAAAACCACCGACTTTACAATGTGGATAGAAGGTGTAGAAAGCTTTGAGTAGTAGAGTGAAATATATGTTTAAGTAGTTTCAGCAGTTAATGAAAGTAATGTGGTTGTAAATAGAAGCGGATGATACCACTAGAGGGCATTACAGTAGACTTGACGGCTCAGTTTAAGTTGGTGCATCCAAATGTCTTTTATGTTGCTATAGATGTTTTAGTTAAGTGGCAAAATTCACTTAATGTCCAACACATTTGATAGATTTGTTTTTACCATTTTGTTGTCGTGCTCCATTGTTTTTGTGAAATCATCTGCTATTGTTTTTGGCTCATCCAATATGTTCAAACCACTGAGGTCCTTGCAGATCGTTTAGAGTCTTACTAACAAATCCTCTTATCCTGCAGTCTGACTAAACCTTTTGCTCTTTTTCTTTTTCTGCTGCTTTGACATGTAGTTCCAATCACAGGTGAGTATTGACAGAGAAAACAAAGTGACTAATGGTTTGGTTTGAGGAAAATGCAGTGTTTTCTTATGGTAATGGATCAAAGCCAGCAGCTAGTACCGGTTTTTGGAAGAGGAATAATGAATAGTTTTGTTGCTTTTATACAGGTAAAAGTAATGTTCTCTTTCAGCCAGTAATCAGTGAATTTGTCCAACCTACATTAACTTACAAAACACTACTTTTAGTGCCTTTAATAAAGGCGCTGATGAATGCTTAATGAATAATTTGTAGTTGAACTGACCAGTAATTTCCTCTCTCTTTGTAGATGAGAACCACAGTGCCTCCGCAGCCGAGAACAGCAGGCTTCTGGATGTTCCTCGGTATCACTGTGAAGGAACCGAATCTCCTTATCAGACAGGGCAGCTCCACCCTGCCATCAGAGTGGCCGACCTTCTGCAGCACATCAACCTAATGAAAACATCTGACAGCTACGGTTTTAAGGAGGAGTATGAAGTAAGATTATTATCAGCAGTACTTTTATTATCAGTACTAGTAGCAATAACAGTAGTATTAGTAGCCTGGTTCGTTTCAGTAGCAGTAGCAAAAGCGGCAAATGTATAAGAAGCAGCCATGTCAATATTGTTGTTTTTAGAAGTAGTGACATGAATGTTATTATCTTATAACCCTGACAAAGATATTTATGATCCTATTTTGGAGGAGTTAACAGTGCAATACATCAAGATATCTGTATGTGTTGTACACACAGTTTTAATGTATAGAACAACAAAAAGCTTATTATGAAAATCAATGATGCTGTATGTGATGTTTTGGCTTTACATTAAAATGATAAAATGGCTATTAGGGTTGAATTGCCTCTTAATTTTAGAGTATTTTCTTTGTTATTGACTGAACAGTCAAGGAGCTACAGACCTTTTTTTATGGTCCCTTTTCTTTTGTATCTTATAAGTATTGTGTAGCGAAAAACAATCATTCAAGTACTTCTAGCAGGAATGTTATGTTTAAGAATCTATGACGTGTAATTTTCTTTGCTATTGTTTTGTCTGTTGTTGGTGATACAGAGCTTCTTCGAGGGCCAGTCGGCCTCCTGGGATGTGGCCAAGAAGGAGCAGAACCGCACCAAGAACCGCTATGGGAACATTATAGCATGTAAGCGAGCAAGCTGCATTTGTGTATGTTCATGAAGAAGAATAATAGACACAATACACATGCTTTTTAGAGGTGTGTACTGATTTGGCTCTTGTGAGAACGGCTGTTATTCCATGCTCTGAAGACCTGAGGCTATTCTCTGTGTATTGTTATGTCCTCAGACTCACAAGATCAGAGTAAAATGTACTCAAAATTGTATTGTGTATAGAATATTATGTTTTTACTTGATCTCTACAGTTATTTCATATGTTTGTACTGTGATAATTATGTCAATAAACTAACTAACTCACTGGTCACAGGGAAGAACAACTCCAGGAGAGCCGGCAGTTCAAGGACTCACAGCTATGATCTGTATTCTGTAGTCCTGCCTTATGTCTATTATAGCCAAGCCATGTCAAAAAGCCATTCAGTCTGCTTTATTAGGACTGTGTAGGGGTGGTTTGATCAGATTTGATTGATGGTGAATCCCGTCACTCATAATAAGAAGCCAATTCACATCAGTGCCATTTTCTGCCCTAAAACAAATATTCTCGTACTTTTTGCTTTCCTCTCTATCTCGCTGTCTCTTTCTATCGCTCTCTCCGACACTGTATTCTTGTGTCTTTCTCTAGATGACCATTCAAGGGTTATTCTCCAGCCCATTGAAGACGACCCCTCCTCCGACTACATCAACGCCAACTACATCGATGTAAGTGGAAACGCATCGAATGCTACTATTGGCTCCCAACGAAACCAACGAAACCACACTCCCTCGCTCGTATGTCAGGCCTCTATACCTTTATTGCGTCTACCAGTCATCCATCGTTCCATTTTGCACATCCAGCCACCCCGAAAACACATCATACATATCAGCACGTGTCTCTCTCAGGTGTCAGTTCTGCTGTCCTTCTCGTGTCTCTATCCATGTGTTCATGTGTGCATCCATTCTGAATTTCTCATGGTGTCCTGATACAGCCCATTTAGATTAGGATTTAGTTTATATAAGTTACATCAAATACATGCTAGTATTTTTAATCCTCATTCGGATTTAGTAGGACTTGCAAGGAATGCAAGGGTCAACCATATAATGCTAATAGCTACACAAAGAGAGATGTTATTTCTTCATAATCTCTCTCTTTTAGTGAAATTGTTTGACGTTTTTGGGAAATACACTTATTTGCTTTCCTTTAGAGAGTCACATGAGGAGATTGATACCACCCTCATGTCTGCACTATGACTGTGCAGCTACAGCGGTTAGCTTAGCTTTGCATAAGGAAACAGCAACTTCAAACCTCACTAGTTAACATGGTATATCTTGTTTATTAAGAAATAGTCTGGCACATAACACTGTGTAAAACCACAACTTATTGTTTTACACTTAAACATTTAACAAAAGAGATACAACCTTTCACCTATCACTCCATAACTCCATCTAAATACACACCCATCCATTCATCTTTTTCCATCTCCACCCCTCCACTCTGCTGTCACCTTCACAATCATCTGCATGTTAGTTTCTCATATTATGCTTTTTTAAAATGCTAATAGTGCTTATAGCATTATCCTCTATATTATCATTAACTGTCACATGCATGCTACCTCTCACATGAAGCTAGAGTTAGAATGAAAAGAGTGGACACTCCCTGGTGTATCCAGCTAATCTCTGTTGGTACATCTATAGTTAGATGGCTGTCACATAATTTGAATTTCACTCAAAAAGCCTTGAGGCAAAGAAAGCTGGAATGTCAACAGCAATATAACTGTAATTGTTAAATGTGATTGTAAACAATCAGTCTGGAGACCTCAATGTGCTTCAGGAAGTGTCCTTTCTATTCAGTCTAATCCTACATTTCAGATCATGTTTTTTTTCTGCATGTCCTGTTCAAACTCCCATTATGTCAATGCAAATTTTCTTTTTCTGATTGGCACTCACTGACATTGTTGTGCTTTCTTTCTTTCTTTCCTTCTTCCTTTCTTTCTTCCACTCGTTCTTTCTGCCTGTGGCTTGGGCTATAGATTTGGCTGTACAGGGATGTAAGTATCACTGTGGATTCTTTCATTCATGCCCCTCAACCTTTACACCTATTCACCTCTACATCCATTCATACACTCGTCATTACATCGAATAGCGTTGTCCGAACATTTTGAGTTGCTGGGGCCTCTGCTGCATGAAAGATTTCACTCCATCGTGCCCTCCCATCAGCCCTCCTTACATCCCACTGTGTGCTGTAAATTTGCTTATGCGTAGTACCTGTTTTTGTCTTATTGCCGTCAGGAAATCCCAGTCAGTTGTTGCCGTAGCTTTTTACATCTGACAGTTGTTATGAAGGTGACAGGCATCAATTCAGAGTCAACTGTACTTCCGGCATAATTTTTAAGCTTTGTTTTAATAATTCGAGTATTGAGTGTAAAACTTCTCCCACATCCTATCACCTCGAGGAGATGACCAACTTTTCTAGCTCTTCAATACAATAAATGTGCAGGGCAACTCAACATGTAGCCCAAAAATGACAATGACATTCATGGTATTGTTACATTTACTGTAAACATCTTGGAGAAGCTCCATAATGTTTCTACTGTCGCCGGTACATAAGAACAAGCAGTTAGATTAGTTTTGACAGTTGTAATGATGCACTGCAAAGAGGTTTTTTACATTTTCTGATACATATACTTTTTATGCTTATTGTTGTGTTTGCAGGGCTACCAGAGACCAAGTCACTACATTGCTACTCAGGGTAAGATCCTTCAACACTGTCTATACAAATTCTTCATAACTGATGTTATACAGGATGTTAAAAATGTTCTTCATACAAAGTACTGAATATGCGTCTCTATGTGTTATCTATGTGTAGGTCCTGTTCATGAGACAGTGTATGACTTCTGGAGGATGGTGTGGCAGGAACAGTCAGCCTGCATCGTCATGGTGACCAATCTGGTAGAGGTGGGAAGGGTAAGTTGCTCTTTTCCTCTCTTCTGTACTCAGTTTTAGTTATTTACTTGCCTCGCAAAGTTTATAGCCAGATAAAAATCATGTAACACTTTGAAGTTGCTTTAGCACGTATGCCAGAAAGATATTCTTCAAGCATTTTATTGTTTTGAGAGAGTTAACATCACTTAAATTTGTGCTAAATCTGCAGCGCATGATATTATATTTTTTTCTTTTACATAAGATGCTGTATCTGCCATTTGATCCAGGTCTTTGTTTTATTATAATCATTATACTGTATTTGATCAAATACTAATCTTACATTTTATTTTGAACAGGTCAAGTGCTATAAGTATTGGCCAGATGATGCAGAGGTGTACGGAGACTTCAAGGTGACCTTTGTGGAGGTTGAACCTCTTGCTGAATATGTGGTTCGCACATTTACACTGGAGAGGGTGAGTGATATTCTTTAGTTTATATGTTTGTAATTCTCACACCAGATTAAATGAATGATAGAAATGTGGAGCTTCAGTAGTTGCGGATGTGTTTGTCTCTTCTGTATGGGCTCAGGGAGCTCCACACTAAATAACTGGACAGTTTGAGTCATATTCAGTGATGGAACATATATAAGGAAATGTGAACTTGACAGGTTCCATGAAATATATCTTTTGTCTTAATTTAGCGTGGTTTCAACGAGGTGCGGGAAGTCAAGCAGTTCCACTTCACGGGCTGGCCTGACCACGGAGTTCCCTATCACGCCACGGGACTACTTTCCTTCATCCGCAGAGTTAAAATCTCCAATCCACCCTCTGCTGGGCCAATTGTGGTCCACTGCAGGTATAAGAATACATGCAAACCTTTGTATACTTTATATACTCTACCACATATGATTAATATGCACCCTTACATCTGAAACATACATATATAGTCACTCAATTATAGACATACAAAATGATTTCTCTCTCTGTTTCTCTCTGCAGTGCTGGAGCAGGACGTACAGGCTGTTTCATAGTCATTGACATCATGTTGGACATGGCAGAAAGAGAAGGAGTGGTCGACATCTACAACTGTGTGAAGGCTCTTCGCTCTAGGAGGATCAACATGGTACAGACTGAGGTGACTGCATTACCCATCCTCCATCTGCATCCACATCTTAGAATGTACTCAATAATTACTCACTGTGAGACTCGGCCATCAGCATGGTGCAGGCTGAAGTGACTACATCGAGCCATCTATCTGCCACCCATTCAGAAACATGTCATCTCACTACAAAACACAGTAAACATACAATTTAATGTAATATATTACATTAGAAATATATTTCTTGGCAAGAATATTATCATGAGGATTTGAAAATATGATACTTTGGCGCCATCCAGTGGTAGGACCAGGAATGACACCATGGCAATGCATGTTGCACCTAGAATGAAGCGCCTCCATTCCCGTTGTTTTAGGCATCCTCAGTAAATATTTACTGAATAAAGGAAGAAGAAGTCAGAGCACGTACAGATACAGATGCAAACACCTGCATGCCTACATGGAAGTGACAGTAGCTGTCTTCCAAAATGTACGGCAAATCAGTCCGTGGCAGTGAAACAATCCCGCTGTCCATATCCATCAGACAGCACAGCCATTCACCAAAGCAGCCTTCAATTCACTCCCTCTCTGTCTGTTCATTGAATTGAAGCTGCAGTCATTTGCTTGGAAGATCCAAAAAGTAAACCCAACCTCGACAGTCATCATCTCATCTCCTTCACAGCTCCATCTCCCATCAGCCATCACTCTCTCACAGCGCCAGCATGCCCGCTTTCATTTGGTATCACAGCTGTTTGCGACACGTTGTGTGCGTGCTTTATTGTTTGCCAGTGTTTTTCTTATCTGGGAGTGAAAGGTGTGTATGTATATGATGATATGCATGTCTTGAATTATATGTCTTCAGGAGCAGTATATATTCATCCATGATGCCATACTAGAGGCTTGTCTATGTGGAGAAACAGCCATACCAGTCTGCGAGTTCAAAGCTGCTTTTTATGAGCTGATCCGCATCGACTCGCAGACTAACTCGTCACATCTGAAGGACGAGTTCCAGGTAAACCTCATCTGTACTTTCAGCTCTTAAAGTGACGCTTCACAATGTGGTCAGCTTGAATTCATATCAGTTATAATGCATACAACATATTTTGTGGACATGTGTTTCTCTAGCATGGTTTTAGGATATATTTTCATCTTAATGGGACCCACCCGGAATCCTAACGTTGCACGGGAAGGTAGAGCATTTTAGGAACCTGAAGACTAACTTCTACATCTCTTTCTTTGTCCAGACGTTAAACTCGGTGACTCCTCAGCCTCAGCCTGAAGACTGCAGCATCGCACTGTTGCCTAGAAACCAAGATAAGAACCGCTTTATGGATGGCCTTCCTCCTGATAGATGCCTTCCCTTCCTCATTACAATAGACGGAGAAAGCAGCAACTACATCAACGCTGCCCTGATGGATGTAAGTCTATACCACACCCACATGCACATACAGTAAGGTTGTGTTATTTTCAACACTTCAAGCAAGAGTAGTTTGGGACATTTCACATTGTGTGTGTTCTTTGTTGATGAGTACATGTGGAAACAGCCTTTTAGACCAGCAGGTGTGTCGCTTTTAACACAATTTGAGTCTATGCAATATGATTAAAAATATAAGTAAACATAAAAGGCAGATAAATAATGTCTGTTGTCCCAAACTGCAATCACATATTTGTTGAAAATGATACACACTTTTGAAACACACACAAATGATGATAAAGACAAACACATGTACATTTATATATTTATGCACATATGTCTATACAGACAACACTCACCCACTGACACACACACACACACACACACACACAGACTCCCCTCCCTGTTTGTGTGATGCTGTGTTTGTGGTTTTAGCAGCAGAAGGCTAGAGACAAATCCAGGTTCTGTAAAGACCACTAGCTTCTCTGGCCACCACCCGATCTTTAACAGCCTCATCGTTGCAGGACATTGTTTACATTGGCAACGGTTGACACTGTCTCAACATGTTGCCCATGTACCATGACTTGAAAAACAAAGTCATTAAGTAGTTAGACATTTAAGGTAAGATAGCAATATCTAGTCATTGTCAGGCATAATTACAATTTAATGTTTATTAGCAGGTCTGTTCTCACAGAAATTCTACTTTAGAGAGAGGGGAAGATAGAGGTGGGCTGTAGATTCAGTATGTGAGTTCATAATAAGGGTTGAAACACAAAATGGAGTACATGCATGGTGTGGCTTCTCTCCAACAAAATACTGCAATTTCTGCAAAACGTATTGAATTCAGTCCAATTTTTTAAGCATTTCAAGTTTAGTTACTTACCTTTGGCCTCTCTCTAACCAAGCTGTCAGAAGAGTTCCAGGTAATGGGATTTTCCTTCAAATCTCCAATACTGGATTTGTTTCATGGCTTCAGTGTCGTTCTGCCACCAGGTTTACGTTTCGCAAAGCCATTCACGCCCTAAATCCTAAACCTGACCCCGACCCCCTCACATTTGATTCTCCTTGTCATTACAAGTCACCCATCCACACCCATGTCACACACGTGGCTGCACATCTTCATTCAGGATGAGTTGGGCTCAGTTCACTTTCAGTTCACTGGGTTCATTATGTCGATAGAAAGTATTTTTGTCCATTTTCTCTTTTATTTTCTGACTTATTTTCTAATTCGATACATTTTTAAAGTGAACTCAACTGAACATAAAGTGAACTAACCCTATTAGACATAGATGTAGTGTTTTTGTAAATGCAATGCATGCTCCTCACCCTCACATCTGATAGGCCCACTGCATGCTCATGTGACCAAACATCACCTGTGTTGCCTGCTGCCCCACAAATTGTCCCACTCTGCTCTGCTGTTTGTGTCTTGATGTATGTGTGTGTGTGTGTGTGTGTGTGTGTATGTATGAGAGAAGATGTAATAAAAACAAGGAGGAAGATATCGGAGATGCAGAAACGTGTATGAAAAGCAAAACTAATTTAATTTCAATCTGTGGACGAAATGTCCTGACATTTTTTTTGTTTGTTTCCTGCAGAGCTACAGACAGCCTGCTGCATTCATTGTTACCCAGCATCCTTTGCCTAACACCGTCAAAGACTTTTGGCGTCTGGTTTACGACTATGGATGTACCAGCTTGGTGATGCTGAATGAGATTGACCTGGCTCAGGTAATTCACTTTTCATAACTTAATGATTTCATGATGTCAAAGACCGGTTGCTATTTTCAGTTTCTGAGAGGATGATATTTTATAGCAACATCAACAACAGCATCAATAAATGTAGTAGTATAACCTTTAATCATGTATACAATACTGTAAACACACACCTACTATATACACCCTTATACACAGACACAAGTCACTGAGATACACACACATACGCAATGAAGGGAGGAAAGCAAACCCTCATATCTGATATATAATAATCGTCAGGAGAGGGTTCCGCCAGTAAAACAGATCCTAGTACAGGTCCTAGTATCATCCTTTAATATGTTTTACACTGTGCCATTCCTAAAGTTGTGAAGTAAAAACTCTTGCACACCTTACTGGAATGATTTCTATGGTCAGCTGTATCAAAGAGAAATCCAGTTAAACTCCAGTCTGTGAACAGAGAGGAACCTTTATAATACTGGAGAAGATAATCCTGTCTTGCAGTTACAAAGTTGTATTAAAAGGCTAATACTGGCTTAAAATTTCAGTCTAGTCTCAACATTTTTACACCAAAGTGAGCATCCATGAACAGAATGCACCTTTACAGGAAGGTCTCTGATAGGCATCAATCATATATCTTGTAGTTATTATCTCTGTTTCTGTCGATGAACTGTATCTAACTACTGTACCTGCTTCTACTCAGGGTTGTCCCCAGTACTGGCCAGAGGAGGGCATGTTGCGTTATGGTCCAGTCCAGGTGGAATGTATGTCCTGCTCAATGGACTGTGATGTTATCAGTAGACTCTTCAGAGTCTGCAACCTCACCAGGGTTAGTAGATTCATGCCGTGTTGTTATTTTGTGGCTGAGGTCAAGACAAGGCTGCTGTTTTAGCTGAATCCATTCCTCTAAATGTGTGTGTCGTTGTTTGATCTCTCAGCCCCAGGAAGGCTACCTGATGGTTCGTCAGTTCCAGTACCTGGGCTGGGCTGGACACAGAGAGGTCCCCGCCTCCAAACGCTCCTTCCTCAAACTGATCCTGCAGGTGGACCAGTGGCAGCGCGAGGGAGAGGAGGGGGAGGGAAGAACCATCGTGCACTGCCTGTGAGTACGCACCTCAAATACACACACTCATACACTCACACAAGCAGCAGCTCTGTAAGCAACAAAAGAGCATCTTGTTTACTCTGTGAAAAAATATCAGTTCATTTGTAAATAAAAAAAGGTTGCCAACTGTTAGTTAAGACTGCGTCTAGCAGTGCTCTAATAAGGACTTATATCCACTTGAGGAATGGTAGTTAATACCACTTATCTTGCCAAGATTTGGTGATTATTATAAAAAAAAAACTCACTCAGAGTGACACTTTTCTTTAGCCAGGAAGTATTTTTGCCTGTTGATGCACAAAATGTACTGACAACGCAGGTTGATTTGTGCCAAAATCTGTGCCATCAACACTGTGAGAGGTTGCAAAACTACAACTGAAATATTAGATTGTGCGTTTTGTCACGCATCCCTGTATTATCGTCTGTGTGTTGACAGAAATGGAGGTGGGCGTAGTGGAGTTTTCTGTGCCAGCAGCATCGTGTGTGAGATGGCCAAGAGGCAGAGTGTGGTCGACGTCTTCCACGCTGTAAAGACGCTGAGGAACAGCAAACCTAACATGGTGGATACTCCGGTGAGTCGGAGGGAGATAACAAACTAAATGTTTGGTTTGATTTGGTTTATTGACAATATTTAAAATATTTACATTTATAAAAATACAATATGTCATTATTATGGAGTTATTTCCATTGTTGCCCGTGGTATTTACACAGTCCACCAATCATTATATAGAAGGAGACAGGCATTCAATGTCTGACATTAAGATATATATTAGAAAATAAGAAACCTGAATCATATGAGTGAACAATAGCTCTGGTTAAATATATAGACATATACATAATAGATATTCTCATATTTGTAAATAACAAGCCTAAACATGAAGATGTGATCACCCCGATGTTAAGTTCAGGTTATGTGTCTGTGTCCGTCTACAGGAACAGTATCGGTTCTGCTACGACCTGTCGCTGGAGTTCATCGAGTCCTCCTAAACACAGGAGAGAAGAGGAGGAGGAGGTGAAGAGGAGCAGAACATCTCTTCACTTCCCGTGTGTTTAACCCTTTGCTTTCGCTTGGTCCCGGCTCCCCTCTGTGGCGGGCCATTTCTGTAGCACCCATTTTGCGTCCCTACAAATGGCACGAGTGAAATTGTAAAGCGTCCAAACAAAGGGAAGAGTTCAGACTTTGAACAGAAGGGGCTGCTGGGAGTGCAACACAGGGGGAGATCTTACTCCTTTTACTCCTTTATGCTTATTGTACAGCTTTTTGAGTGCCAGCGGGCCCATGTATGTTTTGGGCCCCATTTAAATGTTTAGCGTCTCACCACAGCCCCTCCCATGGACTCGATGCCTCATGCTGTTTCAGCTGCAGTATCCAATGTGCACTGTAGATGTCTCCCTCCCCCCCTTTGCCAGCTGTAACCACAGCTTTTGAATAACTGCAAGTTTTCAGTGGCCCCACATTCCTGCTCTCGTGCTAATTTCTGAGTAACTTCACAGTGTTGGGCATCTCATCATGGTGATGTTTGTATATCTGCAGCCAGTACTTTTCGTACAAGAACAAGAAACTTAAAGTTACAGCCTGGCCAAACTCTGTGAACGCTTCTGTTTTCTACTCATACATCAGCAGCATCTTCATGTTACTCTTCTGGTCATTTCAGTCACTTCAGTGCTTCACAGCCCCTTTCAGCCCATCCCACATCGGTAACAAACAGTCGATGGTCAGATATCAGAATACGTAGACAAAGAAAAGAACCTAAATGTCAATCTAAGTTTGATAATTAGATAAAGTAGCATTTTAGAAACAAGACTGACAATGAAACAAAAACAGAAAGTTTACACAGGGGGAGGTATTAGGATTTTTTTTTCTTACGATATCATGAAGTGGTAACTTGAAAAGGATTTTCACAAAAATGTATACATTCAGTGTGATATGTGTCATTATGTTTTCTGCTTTCCTCATGAGCTGCGGAGTTGATTTTCTCTTGACTGTGTTTGTTGCGTCATTTACTTTATCTACTGGATAGACGTTTTGAAGTTCTTTGTACCCCAAATTGTAAAAAGAAAACATGAACACTCAAGATTTTGTTCAACCATGTGACATTAGCATAATCATGTTTGTTTCAGGGCTGGGCCCAATGCACTTTCAATTCAGCCAACTCACAAATGGGATGTTTTATTTCAAAACCCAAACATGAACAGATTTTTTAGGTACGAGGGGATCGGCTTATTTACTCTTAGAAAAGACTGAGACTAAATGCTCTGTCATGGGCAGGTTTCCATTTATGGTTTGAATGGAATTGGAAGTGAACTGACCCCAGGCCTCATTTGTTTTGTGCACTGGTGGCCAACACTTTTTTCTTTTTTTCTTTGTTTTTATTATTATTTTGTAGCTGATGTTTATTCATAAGCCAAAGACTTTGTGTAAATATGTCTATATGGATAAAGCACATTGTTTGTATTTATTGTTTGTTTACTTGCATTGCTTGTAAGAACAATCATTCTTCATTCCATGTTTACTCAACCACCAGCGTTTCTTAAACTGTGGGTCGGGACGCAAAATGGGCTGCGAGCCTGTTTCCTCTGGAGCATTGAGAGTATTAGTATGATTTAATGAGCCCATAATGGGTCCCGAGGTAAGAGGCTACATCTGCTCAATTTGGGTCCATGAAGAGAAGTTTAAGAACCCCTGATAGAAGCTGTATATTAAAGCATTAGAAGTAGTTTTTCAGTATTTAGGTGGAACTCAGTAGTATGGTCTTGTTTTCACTTAATGAAACTCTCTGTGATGTTACCGTGGTTTATTTGTGTAAAAGCTCCATTGTTCTGTTTGTGGTCAGTAGAACATCAGTGCATTTAAATGCACGGAGTATTTTGGATAATAGCTCCTATCCCTCTTAACGTCTTAGTCGGGATAAGCTGTTTATCTTCATCCTCATATCCTGCTCACCATTATCCCTGAATACACACGGACTCAGTGATGCAAACAGGCTTAGTGAGTGAAACATGCAGGACTGTGAAACAAAAAAAACATTTATTGTGCCTAATCATTTGAATTTCCTTGTTGATACAAGCATTTTAACAGCATCTTAGATGGCAAACCAGGGCTTTGTTGAATGCGTTCTCATGGACGATCAATGTTTTGAATACCTTTTGGACCATGATTCAATGTGTTTTATTCATCAGAGTGCTTCATGAATTCTTTGTGAGGCTTTACAGGCTTAAGGAATACCACATGTGTTTCTGTTGTGCACAAACTGATTCAGAATTAAACAAAAAAACAAAACTTTATTGTAAATAAAATGTCAGAGGTTCCACGTGGTTGGAACGAGAGTCGCCCAGGTCTACTGTTAAGGATGTTATTGTAAATAGACTATCATGAGTACCCTAAAAGGCTCTATTGTTGGACGAACAGTAGAGATGTAGATGATGGATGCAATGTCAGAACATTACTTTTGTTGTAGATAAAAAAAAAAAAGTCAGAGATTGTATTCCTGGGGGGTTCAACTTTCAAATTTTGACAGATATTGTTTAAAAAGCATTATAGTTTCCACTGAAACTATATTCTGTTGGTGGAACATCAAGTTTCGGGGGGGGGGGGGGGGGGGGGGGGGGTTCTTTTCTCCAGATTTCTTGTGCAACCCAAAGAAGGGAGAGAAGATTCAGAGGCCGTGACACTATGTTGTGATGGGGTTTACCAGCTGGACAAACCTGATGGCCGTCTCTATAGCATGCAGAGAGAGAAAATGACGAGAGTGTTAATTGAATACAGTATGTCAACCTTCTTAACTACACTCCTGTTAAGATGCCCATTGTTCCTCCTTAGTAAAAGTAATGGCCCTGAAGAGTAGTGAGTGAAGCAGGTGCCTGGATGAGAGAGGCCAGTCTGAGTCTAGAATTGATATTCATGGTTCATAATTATTCTTGTCTGTAATGTTTGGCTTCTTTGCTGTAATAAAGACCACTTCTTTAATTAAAACTGCCGGCCGTGTTCTGTTGTTGGCTCACAGTTAAAAGGATGTCGAAGTGAAAAAGACACAGATGAGTGATCATTCTATCATGGGAGTTTTTTCCAACCAAGCTGATCTGATAATATTCACCCTGTTACTCCTAAACACCGCTGGACAATAAACAAATGATTGGCTGACACCTGTGTGGGTGTGCAGGACCTTTTCTACCACTGTTTATATTGACAGCATTTTGCTGCTGAGGCCGGTTGCGTCCTGATCTTTGTAGCCCACCTTTCCTCTGCGGAAACTTTAAAACAAGTCAGATGAAGTCGGTAGTTGTGACAATAAACCTGTGAATTTAAGCTCCACCAGTTTAGTAGTTTGATAGCCCTCTCCTCTGGTCTGCTACTCATTGTTCCACTAAACCTTTTTCACAGCAGACATTTTGACTGTCCCAAGAAGCAACAGCTGTGCCCTGAAACTGGCCAATGTACATAATCAGTTATCAATCACACCTGTGCTTTTCCTGCTGTGACAAAATGTCTGTCGCGAAAGGTAACCGGCTGTTACATCAGCACAGCTGACAACACCTGGTCCCAGTGCTCCTTCAGGACTATAAGAGGATCCACTTCAGACCTGTCAGTGTCAGTATCTTTGTTTACTTATTATTTCTCTTCCAACACTCCTCGCACATCCACCACCCACACTTGCTGCTGCTGCTACAGTGCAGCTCGTTTTTGCACAGTAGTTTATGTTTCCGGGACAAAACAGTTAGTGTAAACACTTTCATGCCACAGGCTGGGTCTCAGGTGGAATCTCTTGGGGGGCGTTCAGGTGCGACTAACAACCTTAATGATGGTGCTAATGTATTCAAGCTTCCCAGTAAGTCGTGACAGTGAGCCACCATGCAAAATACCAGGACCGTGAAACACCAAGAGGGACGTCATATATAGCAGTTCATGTTTTTACTTAATAAATGTTCCAACTGCTCCATTATTAACTAATTAAATCACTTAATTCATTTAAATCATCACAGTTGTAACTGAGAGCCAATATATTAACAAGAAACTTCACTTGGATTTCCCCTAAGCAAGCGGCTTTCCATTTCTCATTATAAAGACCTGCATAGAGGATAAATAGGGCTTTATTTGGGTTTTAGTAATTCCACATAAATAACCCTGCCTTTGAGCTAAAATCCCACATGACTTGTCTGCTTTGTGGTGCAGCTGCATCACTGAACCCTCTCCAAACTCCCGGTACTTGAGGAGGAAAATGAAAGGGCTCTCTCACAACCATGCTGTTTTCTTCAAAAAAGTTTAATTTGCATAATTATTTACAACAGATGGTTGATAGCAGTACTTAGAAGAGGCAAAATATACTGAACCACATTGATAAAGCAGGAAAATAATAAAATGATATAAATTTGTTGAAACCATTTCAAAATCTTGCATTTAGAAAAGAAAGTTTGCAATTCATTTATAGATGAATCAAATCTAGAAATGAAATATTCAGCTTAAATTAATCTTACAAACACAAACTGATCTGTAGAATGCTGTAATACTGAGCAGCAATGAAACACTAAATAATACATTCATTTTCACTATCCTGCATGCTATCTGAAGATCTTATAAAATAATGTTGACAAAGGAACGTTAAACAACAAAAACATGGTCAAGAGCGGAAAATAGTTCCATTTAAATTAGGCATATATTATATATTTATATATGTATATTTCTGTACAAATACTGAATATTTGGCATTATATTTATCCTCATTATTGATATATCTAACAATTCAAAATAGTTTTTAAGCTAACCACAAACCTTTTTATGCTATCAAATTTTTCTCATGTCACATTCAAAAACCCATAAGAGGCCTTCTGTTATTTCTACCCACAGCCACAACACAAGACATTTCTCCACCAAAGGCAAACAAAATTGTGACTGCTCTCTCCCCTCATAAAACACAGCACATAGATAACAGCACAGATATAGAGAAGAAATGTCCTCCCAGTTATACAGCAGCACGCAATTCAAAAACGTATGCAAATGTGGACAACATATATTCTGGTTGAATTGTGATCGTATGTCCGAGAATTGGTGCAGACACGAGCAGCGGTATAAAACAGTATAACTATCCTTCAGAGGCAGTGACTCAGGCCCATAACACTGTAGAGGGGCACTGAGGTCACAATTAAATAATGAATAAAGAAATCATAAAATCAACCTAAATATAAGAGGACTTACAGAAATTAAGTACTAGAAAAGTTCTCATTTAATGTGACCTATAAGCAAAACGTTCACCTGTTTAAAGGAATAATTTTAACATTTTGGGAAATACGCTTATTGGCTTTCTTGGAGAGACGAAAAGATCAGTACCACTCTCACTGTCTGTACGCAGGGACGTAGGACTGAGGGGACAAAGTATGCAGGGCCCTCATGTGAGGAGGACCCTGAAAGATCCTAGAATGAACAGCCGTGGATGCGAGGAGGGGCCTGAAAATAGAGAATGTCTATGTACAGGGTCCGGAATTACGTGATACGCCCCTGTCTGTGCCATAAATACGAAGCTGCAGCCAGGAGACACTTAGCTTAGCTTAGCATAAAGACTGGAAACAGCTAGCCAACGGTCAGAAAATCCGCCTACAAGCATCTTTAAGGCTCCCTAATTAACATGTTATATCTTGTGTAAAATCAACAATTTGTGGTTTTATGCTGGTCTGTTTCGTATGTGGTGGACTAGCTGCTTCCCCTGTTTTTACTCTTGATGGCTAAGCTAAACTAACTGTCTCTTGGCTTCATATTACGGACAGGGGGAAACAGTTAGTCATTGTGCCTGGCCAAGAAATAGACCAGTATACAACCCCCGCAAGACCACAACTTGACGGTTAAACTAATATATATAACCTGTTTTATATATATACCTGTTATTATTGAACTTTGAATGTGTTTGTAGGCAGATTTTGTTACCTCTGGACAGAGCCAGGCTAGCTGTTTCCTTTCCTTAAATGCTAAAGCCAGGAGCCTATAACATTCTGTAAAACAACAGCTTTTCATTTGAGCTATAGTGAGTTAATTAGTGAGCTTTAGAGGAGCTTTTAGACAGACTTTGTTACCTCTGGACAGAGCCAAGCTAGCTGTTTTCCCTGTTCTCAGTCTTTATGCTAAGCTACCCTACTCGGCTGCTGCCTGTAGCTTCATATTTAATGGAAAGATATGAGAGATATCTAACTCAACCCAAGAAAGCAAATATGCGTATTTCCCAAAATGTCAAACTGTCACTTCAAGTGGCTCAACTACCGCCTAAACAGGACCGTAACAACCCTCAGATTTATGTGTGTCAGAAGTCTACAGATCAGGATGAAAAGCCAACCTAAGTATTTAAATTAGGCTTATTGCTTGAGGAGCACAGACACTCTCATACAGCCCAGCATTAACGCAAGCATGACATCAAATATGGTCTATAACTACTCACTGGACTGCTGTTTGGCCTGAGAGAACAGGCGAAACTCTGAACTATGTCATCAAAAGTCACGTGATTTATGAGAAGAGAGAGCAAGCAATAGAAAGACATCTTTGCAGTGCAACTGTATCAGAAACAAGGAGAAAAGCTTTCAATGAAAACTGAATGGAGCCTCACTTGGAAAAGAGATCCTCAAGATACATAGAAGGGAAACTCAGGGCTCTGTATTGAGGATATAATATGACACTGCTGCTGTTGTGTTTTATGTGTGTGCATTTGATGCTTTTGGTGTGTGCTGATTGTCAGAATAAACAAAAAGAAAAAGCAAATTTAGGAAAAGTACAAGGAGAGAAGTTGGTTGATTCAGCACCTATACAGACTTCTCTGAGGTTTATCTTCAGCACAGCTTTTAAACGATGTTAGTCTAAAATGTGGCGCTGCGAACTGTGTTGTACAAAGCATAAACAGATGAGTCGTGACCTAACAGGGAAAGGTGACCCTGTGACTTATCACATCCATGTGAATCATTTTGGAATATTACTTAAAGTTGGCTGACTTTTTCTATACAGATATTCTTTTTTTTTTTTTTTTTTAAATCAGCGTAAAGTAACTAAGTGATCATGGATGAGCTGTATAGGACTGAGTGCTGGGTGACAATGGCAGCACACGTTTTTGCTCCTGTAGTGTGTTAGCACAATGGACGGCGTGCTTTCAGTGCTCTGTAAATGAATGGTGATCTGCACCGGGGCCTGCGAGCTCTGCCGCCCCCACAGAAGTACTGCTGCATAGTACACAGGCATGACAAAGTGTTCCTGTGGAGATTACAACTACTCCTCATATACCATGTTCGCTTAAAAACACTTAACCGTGAGGTAAATAGCTGTAGGTGAGCCTGCCTGTCGCTGTATGAACAACAAAAAAAACAAAAACACTATTGCACTTTTTGGCTGGTCAAGTTTTGTCAGTCTCCAGATTCTGTAGATGTAGATGCCAAAAAAGGGCAAACACATCGCAAGATTACAATATCACAGCTAGGAGGAAAAATAGAGAAAGACCTTTAGATAAATGATCTTTTATGATTTGCTGAAATGGACGTGACATGCACTCTGAGATGGGTTTGCACCGTCACAGAAATCCACTGATTTCCTACAATTCGCGTTGTTTTTTATCCGAGCTTTATCTATCCTCCGTTGATATCCTCTTGACTGTATTGTGCTGAAGTTTATTACAGTAGGACGTTTGGATTAGTCAAATGTAAATGTAAATTTGCTTTTAAATCTCGCAGTCCGACCCAGCCCAGTTTCCAGCCCTTTGTTAATGGTATTACACGGACAAACCTGCACTTTAAGAGGTGTTGCAGTCCTTTCACGTATCTCGACCCAAAACATTCACTCACAGAGTCCTATGAGAATCGAACTGTAAGGCACCTGAGGATTTGTCATGTACATAATTGCCAAACTCCTAAGCCCCTTCGTAGCATGGTGGGTAAAGATGGATAGCCCCACATGATACCACAAAAATACATTTGCTTAGTATCTATAACTCTGTCATCGTGTGCGTTTCATGGCACACATACTGTAGTAGTGTGCATCACTGCAGCAGCTGGTGTCCCTGTGACCTTTGAGGACATCTTTGTGTCTGATATCACTGATAGGTGATTGGTGCAAAAAACAGCTGAAGTGACATCATTTTTTTCATTCAAGCCATCGATGGCGAGCTCGCGAGTCTGGTTCCTGTCAATCCTCGTCCCTCGTCTGTCCCTTTTTACTCTCTCCCACTTCAGAAGACAAGCTGACCAAGCAGGAGAGGTCATTTAAAGTTTTCTACGTGCTAAACCAAACCTCGTTACCTTCTACCAACGATTCGACCCTGTAGATTTTACTCCTGCCCATTGGTTGGAAATTCCTTGCAACAAAAAAATACGAACTTGAAGCTACAAAAAGACAAAAAAAAAAAAAAAGCTCTGTTTGAAAAGGTAGTTTGTTTGTTTTTTTTAAAGGAAAGCCTGGATTGATGATAATGAGCAGCAGATCATCAAGTACTACACACGATGGAATCACAGTATGCAGTCTGCCGGAAGTAGACTTGACTTGCATGACTTTCAGTCAGGTGGAAGAGCAGTTGGGTTGTTAGCCCGTCAACTGTCATGTCATCATTCAGAGGGGCTGCTGTTCGTCCCTCTGGGGGGCGAAACGGTACTCTCTATCTTGCCAAAAGAGGAGTGAAGATGCTGATATTTATAGACTCACAAAGGAGAAGGAAGATAAGCACGACAAAGATAGCCAACAGAAACAACAGTGGACACTTCTGGTTAACATCTGCTTAATGACGACCACAGCGCCTACACCTTTGGATAGCACTACTGTATATCAGTGTGTAATTACTCTTAACCATGTTTAGCTGGATTAGACTTAATAATATATAAACCATTTATCAGTCCTCTCTCAGCTTTTCATATGATACCGTGTTCCCTTAAAAAATGTGTGGACAAAAAAACTTTTCAAAAAATGAAAAAATTTCCACTTGAGAAACATCACAACAGGTGACACTATACCACCAACTCCATCTCTACACCACGTTGTAATGGAAAAGGCTGGCGTCCTTGGTGTCTTGACCAATTTTGAAAGGAGAGAAACAGACTGGATATACCGAAACAGAAAATATCGAAGCGCTGCAAGACGTAGGAGATGAATAGTTTGAAGAGGAAGAGGCTTAATACGCTGAGAATACAATATGAATGGTGTGTTAATGTTGGAGGTAAAGCCCCGTAGTGGAGGAAGAGTCTGTATTCTTTAAACAAATTACAGAATTCATTGAACTTCAAAGTAAGCCCTTGTCATCTTATCAGTTTCTGTAATTATATAATGCACTTGATTTTTGGAGCAAATTCTTCTTCTTTTCAATTCTTAGTCCTTCAGTTTATACTGGGGCACAGTGTATGTATATATATATATATATAATATATACTTAAATAAACTAAATTACTCAACTCTTTGAATTTGGTTTAAAGAATGTGAGTTAGAGTAGAAGCTGGAATGTCTTGTGAATATATTTATTGACGCATATAAAACTAAACTCCACAGAAGTGAATTGTTACGGTCTAACTATAGAAATCTGTGTAAAAGTATAAGGAAATATAGTTCATAGTTTATATAATACATGAGGACTTTCGCCTGTATTTGAATTGTGAACTACAGGGACTTGTAAATATAAATGGGCCAGCACTGCCTGTTTTTTTTATAATTCTCTTTTAACTAATTTATTCTATTACTTCTTGGAACGTGGGCGATAACTTTTAAGATCCAGCCAACGGGAAATTGGCATGACATAATGTGTTGCCCTTGGTGACGTGGCATGTCATCTTCGATCATGTTTGTGCCCTTTCATATTTCATCTTACAACGAATCAAATAAATTAGAAAAAAAAAACTGAACTGAGTTTGATGAAGAATAAAAGTAAAGTTTGGGAGTGACCTCTCTCCTGTCAAATTTAATTGGATTTCCCTGCATCTGCTCATCACCTAGGACGTTTTTTTTTTTTTGCATCGTTAGGGGCTCTACATTCATGAGTGTTTTAGTTAAGGCTGTCTGGTAAGGTAAGGGTTTCAGATTTAGCACTGATGTACACGCGTCACAACGTAAAATACTTCGGCTATAGGTCACACAAGCAAAATAAACCCCACCATAATCCCGTCTCACTGCCTCACACAAGTATTTACAGCACACAGACTGCTCTCCCATTCTGAGTGCTCTTCTAATTACAATAAAATGGGAAACATTAACAAACACTACTGCAGCATAATTCTAGTGGCCCTATATCAACATTTGTTATAATTATCTGGGGTAAATTATTATCTGGCAAATGAGGATGAATGGGCATGTATTGCAAAATGTTAGGGAAACATTGTTGGTGTGTTATAAAATATGGCACAGGTACAATACAGCATGTTCAGCTAGTGATAGCAGTATGCCCTTGGCTCAGGGTGGGCATAATAGATTTTACTTTAAGGTTGGTGGAATGTCAAAGCCTTTAATCTCTCCCATCTGATAAATAAACCCCCCCCCCCCCCCCCCCCCCCCCCGACCCTCTTTGCATGTTAGAAAGGAAGTTAAACCGTAAAACCTTCTCCTCATTTACATCACTGAGGGCAAGCGCATTGCAAAGATGATCTTTCCTAAAGTCACAATCTACCACAAGTCATCGGAGAGACAACGGGCACCATATTAATAAATCTCTGTTTAAAAAGTCCTTGAGTGTGTGTGTGCGTGCACATAGGACTGGGTAAAGGACAACAGTTTTAGAGTAAAAAGCAGCACCATTTACTATAGTAACTGAATATTGTTAAAGTGTCATTTGCACCTGTCTTTCCTAGACTACATGAGCAGATCAAAAATAACCACAGAAGTGTTTTCATTATGCCCCACTTGGAACAAAAGGTTGGATGCAGTGTGTGTGTGTTATGAGATGTGGTTTCTGTTAGCTGAGAAACACCCCTTAATAAGCAAGACAAATGCACTGTCAAATCAACCCACAACTGTTTCAACTATAAATACTAAATGTATACTGTAGATCGTGATGTTGGTCATATGATAGATACTGTAAGTAGAATTAAAAGTGTTAGAATCACAATATTGTAGTTACGAGAGGCCTGAACGCCATCAGAAAGAAATGAAACCAAAACAACACAAGGTGCAGTTTATATGACCTATAGAGTAACATGAAATTCTGTAGTAAATTTTCCATATCTGTCCTTGCAATTCAACTGCAACAATATCACATGAGCTTCATAAACTACATTTCCCTTGGAAATACAAACATGAATATTATAAGGTGCAAAATGCATTGTTTGATACAGTCACCTCTTCCAGGCTGCGCAAAAACTGTCTTTTGTTAATAATTCATATTTGTTCTGCAATGGAAATGCATCCAGCAGCAAATAACGTACATAGCTTCAAAATGTCTAGTCCTAAGAGGGGATGGTATTACATGAGTGGAAATGAGTAAATGCTGAAACGGTGGTCGAGGATTTTTAGCCGTATTTTCAGATCTCATTCAGCAACACTGGTCGACAGCTGCAGCATGCCTGGTTAAAGATGGATGGGTGATACGTAGCTAGAAAGATAGTACAGTTGTGGAGCACCTCAGACACGCTGTCGAACATTTTTAACGCCGTCCTGTTTTGACTTTTTGAGAAATTGATCAACCAAGGTACCATGTTGTCGCCCACCTCCACAGAAAAGGCTGGGTGTGACGTTTGAACCTCATCAAAAAGAACCTTATTTGTGTTCTTTTCAGCAAGTTACACAATAATCTACATCTTTTTAAAGGCTTCTTCACCTTGCTAAGACGTTCCTTCACACAGGGTGCTTTAGCCCAAGACCATTGTTGCTGGTGAGAAACTCTAGAAAAGTTGCACTTTGTGTCTCCCTTTGAATGTGGCAAGTATAGCATTACTCTTACTCACAGCGGGGCAATGGCAACAATGGAGAGAACTGGAGTTTTTAACACTGATGGCTATGATCAAATGAATCCCTAACTTGAATTAATGTCGCTCAAATACGTACCAGGTGAGATGTTTATTTTGGGGTATAGCAGCTCATTCTCGTGGTGGAGAACCTGTCCCGTGTGGGTTTAAAGCTACACTAGGCAACTTCACGCGTTATGTTTACCAGTCTAGTTGGCCTGTGTATTATAACCAAAGAATACCAAAACGTCAAGAGGCAAAAGGTCTAAACGCTGGTGTGTCCAGTTTTCTCAGTTTCATTTTAAATGTTTTGCTTATTACTTTCTGTGGGAAAACGGCCATCCACGCCTGACTCGCCTGACCTCTCACTCAGACTAGGGCGTTCTTCCCCATGGCAGTGCCACATTGTCATTTAAGCTGATGAAAAAGGGTGCATTTTCTACTGACATCTTGCCTAGTGTAGCTTCAGCAGGGACAACCCAGAGAATGGCAACAGATGATGAACAAGGTGGACGAGCCGTGACAGATGGCGACAGCAGGAGGAGGCTGGATGTGACGCCACGCCTGGTGTTGGGTGGAGGTGGACAAGGGGAGCTGAGGATGAATCCGTGGACCTCAAAGCCGTGTCTGGGCTTCAGGGATGTAGATCTCGATGCTGTCTGCCCTCTCTGTGGCTGAGTTCTGTCTGAAAGAAGCTGCTCGCTTGGCAGCCATGAGGCGTCTGCGGGCTTCCTGTCGCTGGCGGTCCTGAAGGTCCAGAGAGCGCTCTCGCATTATACCACCACGTCCCCTGGCCGGCCGCTTTGGCAGAGGTGGTGGCCACTTCCGCTCCTGAGGATACAGAATGACATGATTAAACAAGGTAAAGGCTTATCATTACAGCAGTATATCCGACAGAACACCGGGGAGAAATTCAAATAAAATAGCGTATCTCAATCGATGTCCTACAGCTCAAATAACTGTTAGGAGTGTGGATGTGTGCCGTATAATATAAATTATGGACCAACCTAATAAATTATGAATAGACAAGTCAATCTAGTCAGTCATCTCTGCTAACAGCCCTGCTATGAAGTGGAAGTAAAGCACATAATAAAACTGACAGCAACAGTATCTTTTTCATTCTTGTGATGGTAATTCTATATTGTTTTATTTAGTTTGGTCAGCGTTTATAATCTTTTTATGGAAAAACAAGAGAGACTATTTATTCAGCTCAGTACAAGAACTAATAAGTGAGGGTTATGAGGGGGAAAAAAGCAATATTAACCGGCAGATGAAGCAATGCCAGAGGAGCTAAATTTCATAAGGAAATCAGGCAGAGATCAGTGGAGATAAATTAAATGCTAATAGGAGTTTTATTCACCATGGAGTGCAAGGCTTTGGCTAAATTTGGCTATAAAGCCTTTAATATATGGACTCTTGGTATCTCTGGTCCATGTGGGTATCACGGACAGACCCAGGTCACTTTGCCTCATTGTCGGTATCACAGCTTGTTGTGCCAAAGACCACGTGTAAATAGAAACGGAAAGTTCCCCCTGCGGCAGAGGCCACGATATGAGAATTCATCTTCCGAATGCTCGCTATTGCTGAGGCGCTGTGTGTTTATGTAGCAGAAAGACGGACCCAGAAGTTGTTTGCTCAAACAAAAGTCAACTAGAAACACTACAGACAGAGTTATTATTGATAATGTAGTCAGAACATTACCCCTGAAAGGCCTGTTTGCAAATGGTGCAACATTTAGGCCACATGACCTACAAACCTGAACACACTGATCTGCAATAACTTTTGAATGCAAGGCAAGCTTTCCTGATTGCTTGACAAGCTGGCGTTAGTATACAACTGTGCCTGCCTTGAAGGAGAGAAGCCCAATACAGAGCATCTGTGTCACTGTTAGGGCTCAGCTTCATGGAGCTTGCAATGCGCCCATTAACTGCTGGAGGTAAATATCTCTCTTACAGCTACAACTGTAGCATGAAGATAATGATCCAAGTGCCCTGAAGGATCTTGTCTATCTCTAAAAACACATTGCCAGTGAAATGCACCACTCTTACAAGTATACAAGTGTTGAGAGATTTAACTGGATGGTCTGATATCCTGAATGTTTTATATCTTTTGTTTTCTGATCTAACAATAATCCAATCATGTTTTTTAATTTCTATTTTGTGCAGTGATATACTTTGACTGCCAAGTATGTCAAAAGTTATTGAACTTTTATGTATAACTGCCTTTTTTGAACATATTGTTGTTTCAAGCCAGAAAATGGCACAAAAGACTACAAAGACCGTCCTGTTTTTCTCTTTTTCTTCACCCATTAGTTAGTCTGTTAACAGGAAATCTCAAAATCATACTGTCTGTATGAATTTTCATTAAGTACAGCTGGTTTGTCATCACCTGATGCAGGCTTAAGTGCCATTGTTCGCTACTTTAGTTCACACTGCCGCAGATCAAAAGCAGGTGATGAGTCCAATGTGGATCAGACAGATAAAACAAGTCCCACATTATTCTCGAGACACAGCTGATGATTTTACCGGGAACACGTTTTAGAGGATGCTACTGGCTGTCTGAACTGAACTGATGTTGCCTCCTAACGTTGTCCCTCCCTGCGGTGTTCTGATAAGAATGACTAACCTCCTGCTGGTCACAAGCCTAAACAAGGAAGGCAAATGCTGTTACTGTAGTTTTCTCAAAAGCCGAGCAAGTTCATCTGGAACCTATTAGGACTAATTATTGTGAGTGTGTGGATCTCTGGGAAAACAGCCACCCGTTTTACCTTCTTCTCTGGGCTCCCCACCAGCTGCCACTGGTTGCTCTTGATCTGCTGCAGCTCATCAAACTTGGCAGTGACGTCATCAATGGAAAGCTGCAAGAGGTCCCAGAATCCAGCCAGGTCCTGAGATGTGGGTCTGGGCATGGCACTGGGGTCCTTTAGAGACAGTTGAGAACAAAATGTAGTGGGCTTTTTGTATTAGACTTAGACTTGTAGTACCTTTTCTGAACCAGCATTATACCACCTGTAATATACTAAACTTAGATTAAAAAAAAACAAAAAATAAATTAAAAAAAAAACCCTACAATTATCTAAATAATCAAAGTATGTTCAAAACTAACTTACTTTCAGGACATATTGCCACTCATAGCCACCTCCCTATTCCACCACTGTGTGGCAGCACAGCACCAACCTTGTTCCATAACATCAACTGACAGTTCCTGGGAACATCCCTTAACATGTCTGTGGTGCGCTGCTGTTCATAATACCTAATGTGTCAACTGCAACTCACACAATCATGTGCACATTACCGCAGACAGCAAACACAGAATGAGTGTGATCTCAGACCAAGGAAAGGTCTATCAAGCCAAACTTCAAAGCACGTTCTGAGTCTTTTTGTCTTTTTTTTTTCTTTTTTTCTCGACACATCATGCAGTTCCTCCTCCGTCCAGCAGGGAAACAGAGTCGTTCTCTCATTCAGACACGTCTGAAAGCTCAGGGCAATCTAAGGCTTGTCACTACCAATGTTCGACTTAATTCATCATCCCATTATCTATGGGGAGAGAGGGAGAGAGTGCGGCCCAAAACCATCCAAAAGAGAGCAACACACCGAGTTAAGACACACACACACAAATGCACAAAAAAAAAAGCGAGAGAGCAGGCAGATTTCTACCACCTCCACAAGCTTTCGCATTTCATTTCAAAAATTAGCTACGCTTTAGTAAGGTGTGATGATTAAGTGCCTGCCTGTCTCTTTGACTGTCTCTCTCTACTGTATCTGCAGAAACATTCCCACTTATGACACTATCATCTTCTAATATATGCTGACTCTGTGGATGGTTAGCATTAGAAAAGGTATGAGTTTCTAGTCGACGTGACATGAGGGCTAAACACTGAGACAGTGTGGCAGTCCATTATTCAAACTCTGAGATCCCATTCAAACTGCTGCCTCTGAGCTGTAATGGATCGCCTCAGCACAGGTGCTGCGTCCTATTGGAATTCCCCTTTCGTTTACTGCGGGGTCAATAGCGGCAGAGGGACTGCTTCGCTATTGATCTCTGGTCTATTTCTGGAAGGCGCACAAGTGCAGCGTCAGGCCGAGCACCTTCGAGAGAAGCCTACGAACAAGTTTACCCCCTGATCTTTTGTGTTTCTCCATGTAACAGATTAACAGCACGCAGGTCAATACAGTGTTCTCGTTCCCAAACACATACTACTCACCAGATTCTGCTGACATAGCCAGTAAAACTGCTGAAACTTTTGAGACATTAGTAGCTGAGCACTTCCCACTGCACTCCGGATTTTTCCTAGGACTGATGGACACACACACACACAGAGAGAGAGAGAAAGAGAGACATTCTGGTTTTATCACTGACAGCTTGGCAAAGGCCAACATGTTGAGCAATGTCTTTCAGGCAGTCATTCACAAGGATCCAATCTGCTCCCAAAACACCTATCACGATTCTGTGTTTTCATAGTCAACATGACAGCTAATTCTGTGAATGTTCACTTTGGTTATACTGTTAAACGTGATGCAAAACAAGAATGGATCACATATCATGAAAGCATTGACCTCAGACAACGAAAACAGCACCTGCTTTGACAAGAATGTAGTTTCCCTCAGGACACTCACTCTCCTCTGACAGGTCATGCTCCTCTGCTTCTCTCTCCATCTCTTTGCACCATCCCTCCAGCCGCTTGGTTTCATTGTGAAGGAGCTGCATGAACCAGCTGCCGTCCCTGCGAAGGGGGGACACCCGGCCTGCTTCGGTGCTCTCCAGACTGGGTTCAACCAGCCAGGGTTCAGGCTGTGGGCTGGAGGGCCCGCTGGAAGGCCGGTAGTCCTCCCTGTAACTGAACAGGCCCTGTGTGCGCACCGTACGGATGGCCCCATACTGTGTGGGCGTGCTGGGCTCAGAGTGACGACCGAAGCCACCACCAAACTGCAGGCCCTTGTCCTCCATGGAAGGAAAGCCCTCCAGCTCCATGTCTGCTTGTACTGCAGTGGTCACACTGTTGGAGCGCTTGAACCTCCCATGCCTAAAAAAGTTACAGGGACAATGCTTAAAAAAATGCAACTTTAAATGCATTCAACTTTGATTAAAGACTCTTCTGTCTGAGCCACATACCGTTTTTGATCCTCCACCTGGATCCCTATCGAATGGAACTGAGGAAGGCCTTTACTTTCAGTCTCAGAGTCTGTCACAGTTTCCACCTGGTAAATACAGGCAATCATCATTCACTACTGAAATGTGCAGAAACACTAAAGTACAGACACACTCAGAAGGACAGCTTGACATTTAGACATTTCTTTCTCATCTCAGAGGATTCAAGTTTCCATTTTTGGCTTTCAGCTAACTGAAACAATAGCTAACCCCCTAACTGGTGGATGTGCTGGTTTTGAAAGGGGGTTTTAACTATTTAAAATCTGCTCTTTATTTACAACCAATACATAATAATGTCTGTTTAAAAGTTTTCAAAGTTACAAAACAGCTTATTTTACACATAAAGGCCTGTAATAATGCCGCTCAAAGCTACAGTTGTCTTTTAAGTGTTAAACAAGAACCATAAGAGAGGCTGACAGTCAGGAATGAATTGCCACTCCCCATCCATCCTTCATGCTCAGCAGAAGGTGGAGAGGTGGTGAACAAATAGCCAGTGCAACTGCAAGAAACCAGCACCTGTAAGTGTGAATCACAAACAAGACCAGTCCGTAATGATACACAGTGATACATGGTCTGGAGGATAAATGTATAATGCAGTGTGGGTAGTTTCATGGATGTCACTGAGGACCGGTTATCCAGGATTTTGGTACTAAGGAAACTGAAAATAAAAAGTTGGCAATGGAATCAGCAACCAGCTGTGACTCTGGGCCACGACTGGCACAGATTCCACTCTAAACAGCTACCTTTGAAAGAGGGCCATCAATTGTTTTGGACACCATACTCAGCATTGCCCATAAGAGACGTCCTCCAAAGTTGGAGCTAACAACTGAGGACATTTGCCTCCAGGAGATGCAGGACCTCCCTAAGTCAGTCAGACAGTTAGCGCACAAAGCAGAATAATGCGGTGGAGCTACTTGTTCAGGTATTATGCGATCTGGCCAAAGCTATCAGCTAGCTTAAGAAGAACTTTACAGGTTAAGCACCCAGATCACAAACTAGAACAAAGAGAGTAAGAGAGATCCTCACTGTGCTCTTCATTACTGCCGCCTCTGAATAAGCCCTGTCCATGTAATTGTACAGGCTGATGCGTGTAAAGGTCAACAAGACTCCAAAACCTTGTAGAGTACTTCACACAGATTTGGGAATTTGTAATACGCTAAAAGAAATGACAAGATTAACTAATTTGTACATGTAGTTTTACAGCCAGAGGTGGACACAGAGGAAGCCTTTAATAAAGAAACCTAATCCTCTTTTTTTGTAATAATCCAATGGTGCAATGCAATTGAAACAACTACCTACAGTACATACAAAATGTGCCTGTTATGTCCTTCATATATTGACAGGAGATAGAAGAAGTATGCTGTACGTGGCATGAAAGCTTGGTGGTGAGTGTGGTGCCAGTTATGTTTTTACCTGTATCCCAATAGAGGAACGTGGGGTTTTGAGGTACTCCTCGGCCTTGGACACCAGCACTGCTTTGTCGCATGTCTGGACGGAGCTGTGGCTGCCCAAAGATGCATGCCTCTTGCCTGCTGCTGACTCCATAGCCATGGTGACGGCCTTGGTGCTGTCCAGGCTGTCCGTGGAGCTGTAGATGGGACGACCAAGGCTATCTGTGGTCCACAGACCGCCCCGTGGATGCCTGCCCTCATGGTAGGCATCTTGGGTGGACTCTGTACTGCTCTGGGCTGTCACAGAGATAAGAGGCTTGGTGGTGGTGCGCGGGGGCACAGGAGGTGGAGTCTTCTTGTAACTGGGAGGATATGATACCGCTGGATAGCACAAGCAGGATGAGAGGACGAGGACAAGGCAAGACAAGGGTAGAGGGTAAAATAAAACATGAGAATGAAAAATGTGGCCAAAAGCTGACAAGGGCCAAGTGCTTCACCTGTATCACACAGCGTGTGATAGAAGAGCGTCATAGCATGATGGGAGATTAAGCATCAGGGCACTTCAGCACTTACAGCAAGGGAAATGTCAATAAGGTGAAAAGCAACAGCAGCTTTGTAATATGTCTGTGTTTATTGGGGAAGTGCAATGAAGGATTACGTGAGAAATTTGCTCTTTCAAGTGCAAATGAGAATCTGATGGCAATCCATCCAGATGGACCTCACAGCAGAGTTGGAAATGTACCAACTTCACTTGCTGGATATCTAAGCTATGACAAAACACTGACTTGACATGTAGTTGCTCAACACACAATTTTTCAAAATTGTTTTCAAGAAATGAACTGACTAAGAAAAACTGGCTAAGAACTGGATATTTTCTTTCTTTCTAACTATTCAATTATGACATTTTTCAAATCCTCCTAAATGATGGGAGGAAGTATGAGCGGAGCTTGTACAGTAGTAGATGATTCCATGCTAAGGTGCTTGAATCCATGGATCCATTTGCAGACATTACTTTGACTGACATGAGGCTTATTTTTGGTCTATCTTTGTTTTATTCTGATATTAATCCTTTCAAATCATTTCTGCTTTAAGAGATTGCAATACAGAGAATAAATTTGCTCCATGCATTAAAAGAAAAAATAGCATTCGTTCCTTCAAATGTGGCTGACAATGTTCCTTCACATCTTCAGCATAATGGCTAATGTCCAATATAAGGGTAAATATCCATAATCCCCATTCATGAGTTTATTTCATATGTTAACCTTAAAAAACATCTGCATGAATCACAGAGAATAATTAGACTGTGAGAAGAAAACTTTCTTTAGAAGTATTAGCTGTGTCAAGACGCACCTATAACGGCCCTTATGAGCATTCAGTCATTCACCCCGACAGTGCTTCTGATCACTTCATTTAGTCATCTGCTTGTGATGTCTCCTATTAGTTTCCTCATTTATTATTTACATACATTTATATAGTAAAATATTCAGCACACTGAATACATTACTTAATAAAGTAAGATTGTTGTGCTTTGCCTATTCAAACACACGCTGTATACTGGCATAAACAGGTGCAGGCAGAGACCTACACACACACACACACATACACACACACACACACACACACACACCATTTTGGATTACAGGTAATTAAGTGCAATAAGAAATAAGAAACCACAGGGAACTCTGTTAGGCTAAATCCAGTCACAGACTTGACTTCCTTCCAACTTGAAGGAGCTGCAGTTCTGCAAGACACAGTGGGTGGATACCGAAATGAAAAGAGCAGAGTGACTCAGGCAGTACGCAACTCCACACGTTCTATTTTTACACGTTAAACCCATTTGACTTACTTTCAAAACTGAGAATGTTACAGATTGAGTGACACAAACCTCCAGTATCTGTATTTCTTGTGGTTATCTTGCATTCCTTTGCCAATACAACACAGTTCACTATTATGTCATAATTGTGATGTGTAGGACAACCATCAACATGTTAATAGTCTATGTCCCATGCTTACCTATCGAGTTTTTCCAATCATTTTAAACGCTAATTGTAAATAACAAATGAGCATTATCTTTTTTAAATCAGAAAAATCAGGTCATAAAACTACAGTAGCGCTGTGGCAGTGGATGCAATTATATCAACATTAGGTTAAACTCTAACTTCCTCCTAATCTTTCTTCTGAAAACTGGCATTCTAATTAAAGACATCCATCCTGGTCCTCAGTTAAAATGTATTTCACATATACAGTACAGTATATTCACTCCGATATTTTCTATAAAGCATGGCTGAGCTGCTCCCCCTGGTAGTCCAAATGAGAGTGATGAATTTAGTTCCCTGTATGCTTAGGGAGAGATTAAACACTTCAGATGTTACCTATCCTAATTACAAAGCCTTATTTATCTTCAAATATCTGTTGTGGTGGCAGGTGTAGAGCGTCTAAATGACGAGGAGAAGCTAATGTGTCAATGAAAATGTCACAGTAAAGTTTTAACTTTTATTGGTGCTATGGTTGAAAACTCATGTGGTCTCCAAACATGGCTTCTCCTCTTGACAGCTCTTGGACTCTTGCAGAGCAAATACTGTGTGTTTACAACCAATGAGTCAGGAGTCTGACCTAATGGTGCCACTACAGCAAAGGTTATAGGGTCTCCAACATTGTCTTGATAGTGGTAATGTGCACTAAGGTGGTAACAAACAAACAGCTGAACAGTCACACCTCCTATGCAGAAATAATGAATGGGACTGTACTCCCTCACTAGGGTAATGATGAAGACTCTAAATTAGCCTATCATCAGACTGTTAAGTTGAGTCAGCACTACACCACTCTTCTGCAGTTCATTCATATACTTGAAAGCCTGCCTAAATGGATTGACATTTGGAAACACATTTGTTGCCTTATACGCCTACATTTATGTGCTGGGCATAATTACACAATTATTTGCTTAGGTTAATGTTGTTTAGTGATGGCATTTAATTTGCTGACTCCTCCTGGGCTGTCATATCACCACATAATAGGCTTCTGAGAGAATTGCCATACTCAATCTGGAAAAAAGAAAAATCACAATGTCTTGCAATAACATTGACTGGACACCAGATGTCCTCCTACAGACTGCACATAGTCCACTTAAAGATCTACCTGGGCAATACTGGATTTTGTTAGTGGATTAAAATAAGGAATTTCTCTATACTGTTATTTGTTATTTTAGTGCTGGAAGAATCCACTGAATAGGAATTGTATAGTGCCAAAAGTACATTTATTGAAGTTGATTTAAGCAGTGGTTGAATGTAGCTTGGTACATTTACTCAAGTACCAAACTTAAGTACAATTTTTAGGAAGAGTATACTCGTACTTAAGTATAACCATTTTATGCTTCTTCACTACATTTCAGTGGGAAATATGGTATTATATTGGGAAATATTGTTACTCTACTACATTTATTTGACATTTGACTAGTTGCCAGTTAATTTGCAGATTTAGATCTTACATATAAAAAACCCATGATCAGCTTAAGTAATGTGTTGCAGGATTATATATTAAACTACCAAACATTTTAAGTGAAGTTCTGCAATAGGGATCCAATGATATATGATAATGTAAAACTCAGAAGGGCCATTCTGCTGGGCATTTCGCTGACAATCCATGTGTACCTTTACTTTTGTACAAATTTAAATGTAGGACTTTTACTTTAAATGTAGTACTTTTACACAGTGGCATTGTTACCTTTACTTTAGTAAATTGTCTCAATATTCCATCCACTACTGAATCTGAGATCTTCAACAGAAGGTGTTCTTGTGCAAACAGTCCCAGACAAAAGAATATTATTAGCCGTGGTGTGATCTGACAAGTTAGCGAGCCACAGTAAATGTACTGGAACAAATGTCAGACTAAAGTGGCCAGTCACTGTGTACTATGTGACAAAGCTGTGACTGTGCTGAATGTCTTAACTTCTCCTACACAAGTGTCGGGAGTGGACTGGAGAGTGTCTTGAGCTTATAATAAGAAGCTAATACTAATTTGAAATACAGAGTCAAAAATCTTGTGTATGCCCCGAAGAAAAAGAAACAATCCCAATTCACTTTAACACTGTTAATACAACAGATACCGTGAATGAGGTTTACGTGTCTGGGTCCAGGCAAGATATTGTTATGTTGCGATGTTTCCAGAAGAGCTACTGTCCTGAAGGTGGAGCGTCTCATTAACAGACAGGAGGGAATAAACTAAAGCCTCAAAACGTTATGGTAAAGAACATCAGTTCCTTGGGATCCATGCTCAAGGTCTTTTGTCTAGACTTAACACATTGCACTGACATTAAAAGTATTGAGACAGTATAGCCTCAATAATTGATACTGCCATGGAGTCACAAGGCAAGTTGTGGAAAAGTAAATTTGCAGAGCTACTGTACAGAAAGTCCTCCTTTTAAAAACTACAGCCTTGGTTGAAAGTTTGGCTAATATAGTCCACGGAAGCATCCTGTCCTTTGTGTAGTCAGTTGTGCCTGGCCGTGTTTGAATTTGATTGTTTGGCTTAGCACTGCTGCACTGGCCAGTTCAGTAAACAGACCCACACACTGGAGGCGCAGCCAAGACTAAACGGACCTGAATGTCATGCTATGAAATTGTGCTGCTGCTCTGCTTAAATGTATTCGTAGTATTAAAAGTGAACAATGAGGACCTGGGTAGTTTATGCCTTCGAAGGTTTTGACATATTGTCAGCCCCATGCAGCTCAGAGGCAGGGACATGCTACTGCATCAAAACACAAACCAACCTACGTACAATTTATCCTCATGTCATGTCCTCCCTGACTATCCAGTCCAATTACTTTCTGTTGCCATTTCTAACTTCATCAACACTCACAGTTAATCAACAGTGTGCATGACACAAGGCTCATCATCATATTGATTTGTCGAATTAATCGATTGGTTGGTAGTCTTTATTCTTAACAATTTTCTGACGTTTCATACATTACACGATGGATTGATTTGAATCAATTACATGAAAAACATATTAGATGGTGAAAATATAGTGATTATTCAGGGTTGGAGGGAACAAATTGCATTTACTCTCATTACTGTAACAAAAATTCGTATTCAAGTATTTTTGTGTACTTTTTCTGAGTACTTTTTCTTGGCCCGGGTTAACTTTTAGATTATTTGTAAACAGTACAAAAAAATAAACAATAATATAAAACAATGCCATATAAAACATTAAGAACGGCGTCCTTGTGGGTTATTGTAAATATTAGCATTACCTCTGCATACGATTAAAAAAAAAAAAAAAAGGTAACATGTACCTTCATTAATCTCTGATTTAACGCACCACCCGGCGAACATGCGAAGTGACCCAAATCAAACACACCCACGGTGTTGCGTGACCAACAGGTGCACGCTTTAGCTAAACTACTATTGGTGGATCCTCCAGCAGTGACTTCTACGTTTACTCCATTAATCCCGGCCACAGCTGTGACAGCAGAGCGCTCATTCAACGCGGGAAGTGTTTGAACCTGAGGAGCGCAATGGGACAGAGAAGTTGAGTGGACTGTGGAGGACTTCGTGGCGCAGACGATGCACAGAATGCCGTTCAGACAGGTTAGTACAATAACAAACCCCCTGTGATTGATGTAGCAATGGTAATATGTTTTAAATACACACATTTTCAGCGACATGTAGGGCAGCTAAATACGCAGCTAAATACGCAGTTTCCGATGCTCTCCGACGCTCGCGACCAACATCAACGTCGAGCCAACAGACAACAACACGACGCTAAAATGGCGACGTCAGCGGCGCTAAAGAGCCATTGCAGCAACAAACTGAATGTATATTTTGTAACATTGGAAATAACACGAGTGTTTGAAACACACCGAGCTCAGAAGTAGACAGAGAAGTGCTGTTGGAGTGGTTTTTATGGACGTTTTTATATATTAACATATTTCTAACCATAAAACCTTTTAAAAATCTGAAATGATGCAAAAAGGTGGCAACATAATCCACCGACAAACAAGCTGTATTAGCTATATTTTGTAATATTGGAGAAGACAGAGAAATGTTGCTGACGTGGTTTGAAAAGCGTTATGTTTCGGTAAATGTTTTGAAGGTTAAACTATCACAGCTGGGTAACCATTTTTAACACTAGCAAGCTAACTGCGAATCAAATGGACAAAGTAACAACTGACGTCCTCTGTAAAAGGTCAAGCTTTTCAGAGCCACCTTTAAAGCCTACAGGGTGGGTGCTTCATTTTCACAGCATAGGTTTTCGGAACATCCCATTTTCAGTTAATATTTTGAAGGAGACAATATGAAAAGAAAAGTGAAACGTTAAAAAACACAAAACCAAAGCTGCTGTGGTAACAGCCCTTGTATTAACGTTATTAAAGTCCTATGTGTATCCCAACTATTTAACCATTAAGAGATGCTATTTTATTTACTTTCCTTATTTTCTCTTTTGCTAGCAAAAATAGCAGGACCCCCTTTGCTACACCCATGGATGTATGACTGCAACTGAAATGTAGTTTGCAAAGATAAGTGCTAGTATGGAGCAAAGGAGAAGACATGGAGACAGACTGGTACCTGGAGGTGGCTGAGCACGGTCCACACTGCAGGAAGTAGGGAGACGAAACTGAATCCCTGCAAGGAGCAAGCAACACCAGTTAGAAAGGACAGATGCAGGTATTGGACACATTATGCACACCTACAGTGAATACCTACCACCACTAACTCCAAGGGGTCTAAAGCTCATTAAAATATTTACAGGATGTTTTCCTTTTGCTTATCCAGTCGGATAGTCAGTCAGTAACAGGCAAGGAGAGAGAGAAACACAGATATGCTCAATTTACAGTGTCAGAAATGGATCACACACAAGTGTATTTGGACTATAATGATTTCATATGAGTGAGTTAGATTTACAGTTGTACTGTAACAAATACTGCCTCACCACATGTAGAAGAAAATCAGGAGAAATGCTGGTTTCTGGGTAACACTCATTATCCAGCATTTGCTGTGTTTCTGTCTCAAAATGCAGATGGGCAATCCTCATAGGTAACAATTCTCAACCTTGTTTAAGTGTTGGATAACAAGGTTCTTATTGCCAAGGACATTTGAATATGCCTTTGTCAAGACATTGTACATGACCGCTTTGCTTCTGTTGCAGCTGGCAATATTTTCCAAAAATATTATAAAACGTGCATTATAAAACAAACAGAATCACAATAAAAACAAGTGGCAAAAGATGATGGACCAAACTGCAAATCAACTATATTGTCTTTCACAAAAATAAAGGCTAAAGCCTTTGTTTCATTGTTTACCCAGATTGTCAGGAATTTTGCCCATCTGCATTGCCCTAATATGTCGACCATGTATCATTATCTAAAGATCAATCTATACTTATCAGGCTTGGCTCAATTGGTAAGTCAGTAATACACTAAAACATACAGCATGAGGTAACATGCATCATCTGAATCTGAAAACAGACAGCTACACCATATCATATTATATATACATATAAGACACAGAGCAGAAACCATTAAAACATAAATATGAAAATCAAGTTAAATTTTAAAATTCAGGATTTAATAAAACCAATTTAAATCGTTCCAAACAGTTTTAAATGGTGAGATAATTCATCTTTTTCCTCCAATCTTTGGATATTCTATAAAGAAAGTATTTGAATATTGAACTTTATTCATTAGCAGTACAGTGTGTCTCTTGAGAGAGACACAGAACATTGCAGTTTTTGGAGTATAAGGCCAACAAAAAATGTCATGTACAGACAAAGACTTAGAAGAAGAGACAAAGATGATCATTATAATCAACTACTGAATTAGCCACTCGCAACTGTAGGAAAATGCCACAACCGTGAACTTGAATTGGAACATTTCAGTCTCTGTCAAGTGGCATTTTTGTAGAGCTTACAGAAATGAGGTTTAGACAGTAGGGAAACAAAGAAAATCAGACAAAATGTGCTGAGAGACTCAGACAAAGAACATGTTTTTAAACGGAAAAGCAAGACAGTCTATTTTTGTCTTTTTTTTTTCTGGACTGCCTCTGGTGATGCAACAATATGGCATATTGAAAAGCACTGCATGCCTGCAGTACTGAATGCAGCGCTTTTCAATATGCCATATTGTGGAGCTTCTTGAAGTTTCACTTTTCACATTCCTGTTTTTCAAATCTTATCCTGAATGGGTATGACCACCCCACTTATATCTATAACCAGTTTACTGCATTTAAATCCCTTGATTTGGTTGCATGAGCTTAAGCCATACTTTACATGAAGTGCAAGTACACGGCTGCACTTTTTTAAAGTAATCACTGGAAAATTAAATTATAATCGCTTATGGTGTTCATATTTTGCCGTATTCAGCTGAGATTTCTGATTGATTATGTAGGTAATATAAAAACTATGGTACTTACATGGACTTTATGTAAAGTGTGACCTAATTTCATTTCATAATAGTTTTGGTGCAGAGAATATGCAACAGACCTTCACACGCGTGCTTTTTCAACAAGGCCCCTCAAACCTTTTGCTCCTTTGTGGTCAACACTTAAATTTCAGAAAAGTTCTGACAGCGTCTCCTCTCCGTCCGACTCCCTCCATTTGTGCCAGAGGCCGTTCTTGCCATAGTTGTGGACTCAGACTGGCAAAGAGGCTGGTGAGATGCTGTTCTTACTCAGGTCAGAGTAGATTGTGGCTTAATGACATGCAATGACTGACGAGCTGCGTACATGAGCATGGGGGCTGAAGATGTAACAAAGTGAATGTGAAGTCTCTCAGGTCTTAATGCAACACTATGTTTTATTTGACTTCAGATTGTATTAACCATGGAAACATAGTTACTATCTAGTTTCATTCCATTTTAGCAAGGCTACAGAAACAAATATGTAGCCTTTTTTTTTATATGAGTAGTAGTTATATTGCAAAATCAAAAGCCTAAAAATCACAGCCTTTATGTAGTTGCAATATAATCATTATATCTCTTTTTAACAATTTGCTGTACTGTCTGAGCAGAGCAATGAGCAGTGAGTGAATAGTGTATATGGACAAACAAGTTGAAGGCATTGCTTCTATTCTACATAATTGCATAAATGTAGCATGTAGCCTACTCCACCTTTTTTTTAAGCCAGTGTAGCTTGCTGAGTACATCACAACATCCTCAATGTAAAAATAACTTAGAAGAAACTCTATATCGTTACTGTAGATATTATACTGCATCTGAAAAAATTTAAAGGATGAAGTGCAAATGAAATCTTGTCCCTCCTCTAAGTCTGTATTTTCCTGCTCACCTTACTGTCATCTCTTTAGTGTGTGCATATTAAACTACTGTGTTTAGCAAAAAGAACACTGAGCTTTGCAAACTGAGCTTTGACTGAGAGGAATTTATTCTATTTTTCTACCAATATTACTCTAACTGACCTGACCATTGTGAAGGTATTTCATCATGCCTAGGTTTGAGCTTGAGTATGGCACTGGTGGTTTGCAAAGATGGAAGAGTGGATGGATCGATAAATCGATGGATGGATGGATGATTTGACGTAGGACAACTAGCAGGACTTGAGGGTGTGTATACGTCAGTAATTCCAGCTGATTCTGCTGGATTTATGAAATTTAAAAAGTAGGTTTGTGTAGCCCTATTTTTTTTCTTTTCAAGAGCTGTACAATAAAACAAGCATGTCGTTCATAGCCACATACATATATACATACAGTGGTGATGCCCCCATGGATGCAAGGTGGATTAACCTTTTATGTATGATATACCACAACAAACCAATACAAATCAATGGCCTCAAAGTATAATTTCAACAAACTATTTTCATTGCCTTTGCCCCCGTGATGAGGTAGTGGTTAGCGTCCCAAATAAATCCGCAAAAAAATTAACCCTCTCCAGCCTTCACAGATTGAAAAAACAAAACAAAAAAGAAGCTGTTAAGTTCATTGTACTCTATAATCACAAAACAAAGAACATATTGACCATTTTGCTGTTGTTGGAGCCTTACCAATATTGGGTTAAAAAGATTAGTTTGTCTTGAATGTGGCACTCGAAGAAAAGCTGAAGAGTTGTTAAAGTAAAACAAGGTTCGCCCTCTTGAAGAATTCATCTGCTGAGTAAATATGACCGTAAACTGCCTGTTTAGATGAAAATATATTGTGTGTGTAAACAGTTCAATCAATTGTGTAGTATGCATGTGCTTAGAAGATTTCAAGCAAATCTGCTCATTCCATGTGTACACATGAAAACTTTGGCCTGATGGTGGCACTAGAGGAAAGGTCATGGGTTCACCAAAAACTTTAGGATTCTTCCTGTGGGGATCTGAATCTCAAAAACTCTTTAATATGTTATTTTGAACCAAAGTGCTGGACAGACAAAACCACTGACAGACCGTTGGATATCACCATTCATGGGCTCTGCTGCTAGCAGGGCCATTAAAATGGATTTGCTAAGGTACAGCAGTGGAAGCAGAATATAAACTTTGCCTCCAAATATAATACCATTTTAGGCCACACAAGGTAACGTAGTTTGTGAGGAAATGTTCAAGACGAGCTGTGTCCACTCATGGACACAATAACAACTGCCATATATAATTCTATATCTACTCAATATGTCTGACTAAAAGTATAATAATGTATGTAGGAATTTGTGTAGACTGCATGAAAAGATGACTTTAAACATCGAAATAACACTTTCCAGTGTGCCAGAATCTCAACCATGTGATAATTTTTGTTAATTTTGAATACTAAATCTATCACCCACCACCTTTAAAATTAAGTTTGAGTATTGTTAGTATCTATTCTTCCCTTGAAACTATGCTAAAAGAGTAAGCTGAAATACAAATGCCATCAGTGTCAAAACCTCAACTGACTTGAAAATGGATATGAAACGGTCTTTTTATACATCAGCAACTGTGGCTTATCCACAATTTGAGTATGAAACTCAACTAAAAGCAGCATTGATTTGTGGTGGTTTGTAGAACAAAGCTGTTATGTTGGTCATAACCTGCCTTGCTGCATGCCAGGATATTTGAAATAAAGACACACTACTGTGTGCTGATTTTATTCCCCTCTTCGTTTAAAGAAAATGTACAAAATGGTTAAAGCAAGAGGGTGAATCACTACTAATACCAATGAATTTGAACAGAACTGTAATATTAAAACATAACAAATAAAAATAAACCAAATAAATAATTTAATGGATTGTGTAAAGGGCTTCATGCACATCTCAGTTAAGGTATGTTCCAGTTGTGCAGAAGATATTTTAAATGGAACAGTTATTCTTATGTCTCACTCTGTTTAAATGCAGTAGATATTGTACAAAAATGCCAGTGTGCTAACACAAGGCCAACATGTGGGACAATAGTCAACACTTTTGTTAGTTTTGTTCCTTTGGTTTGATAAACTGTATCCAGTACTGGTAGATAATCTGGATAAGTCCACTGGAGTCAATGTAGAAACAGATGAAAACATTTAAATGTATTATACATACTTAGTGAGTATGACGGCATTTTCAGCTTATGATATATCTTATTTTAGTGAGAAATGTTAATGAGTCAGACAAAATGTATGAAAAACTGTAATAAGAACATATAAAAAAAGAGATAATAAAGCGTTTCCCTACCAGACCTACCGTACTCTCTACGCCCCCCAGCTAAGCTACGGGCGCCTAAAATGAGGGGGAAAAAAGAAAAAGGAAAAGAAAACAAACAAACAAAAACAAAAAGGTGATAGCTTAGTAGAAAAGCAGTGCATATTGAGAGGGTCAAAGTAAAAGACACTGTGCCTGGCCCATGCTGTGTATTTGCGGTGTGTGTAGACTACTCACTATGGACACAAATAATACTATTTATGCTTTAAATCAGTTTCATCTTTGGATGCCATTGTAAAGCTATGACCCCCATTTTGCATTTTAAATTACCATAAACATAAACATCACAAACATTTTAATCCATTGTTTTATATCAATTTATGAAAAATACATAAGGCCAATAAAAGTTGTAAATGAAAATTCACAAGAAACACCACAATAAGCAAAAAAAACAAAAAAAACAAAAAAAACCCCGAAAGGTATCACATACTGGTTTCATTCGTTTAACAAAATAAGCATAAGCTAACAAATGCAGGCTAAACTGGTTTTCAAAAGGATGTTTCGTAACTTTGACAAAATCAGATTCACTAAACAATGCTGTTTGAGATCCCTGAAAATTGCAACGTGATTGATGCAAAACAGAGTAGCATGTTTTCTCCAAGAAACCTTGAATAAATGCAGGAGGAGAACACAGGGGTAGAAAAGGATTTATATTCAAGCAGTGTTACAGGTTCAGGTGAGATCAGATTCCATCCTAAAACCTTTTGTCCTAATAGCTGGACGTCACAGAGTTGGCACAGTTGTTGCATCAGATCTCTGGATGACAAAATGTAAACAAAAACTCATGGGGTAATTGACTACATACTGTAACATATTAGATAGACAGTTCAGAATTTCTTACAAATAATTATATATTTCATTACACAAAATATGGTTGCATGGTTAGAAAATAATAATAGATACCCTTTGTCTATTTCGTCTTCAGTCTCTGTTAAATGTACATCTTTCATGTATATATTTTTAAAATAATATTTAGATCAATATCTGTATTTTTGCTACATTTCAACCTGTTTTAAGGGAAGGGTAATTTCTTTGGGCTAAATGATGAAATGATAATGAAACACTGGATTAAACCTATTTATAGCATGGGTGAGTTCCCTGGCATCGATCAGTTACCAGTTTGCAGTTCAATTAGATATAAATTTAGAAGAATGTTAAGCATTTGTACAGCGTTTCCAATTATATTACCACAGGCTTTGTTTTCTAATTTTGCTGTTCAGTTAATAAATTGTCAATGTGTGAAGCACTTATGATTGTTCATTTCTTTTGTGTATGATGTCACAAAGCACACGGATGCTACTACTAAGCAGGAATCTCACCAACAAAGTATTTGATTCTAGTATACATATAAGCTAAAATTGGTGAAATGTGAATGAAAACAACTGTTTTGCAGGACACTCAAACAACCTTTAGCGTGGCCTGTGGCTCATGCAAAAATAACTAAATAAAATAGATCTTTTTTTAAAAGAGCCACCAATATTTTCTTAAAACATCATTTAATTCCCAGCATTAATGACTTGCATGAAGGCTTAACGTAAACACCTAATATCTATAACTGCAAATATTTAGATGACATAAATATTTGTATAAATACAACAAAGAACAAAGGACTTGCATAGAATGAATGAATGTAGATTGGAGACATCATGATTGACCAGTCTTCAGCACCTTTTTAAATTAGTTTGCATTCCCCAAACAGTGGGAAAAGATGAATAAGTAGTAGTGATGAAGTAAGAAATGTCACTTCTTAATCATTCAAAAAGCAAAAATATGGATACAAGCCTTTCTAAAGTTTTTTTTTTTCTTCCATATATTCTGTGTGTATATATATATATGTATATATTAAAATGGTTATAGGCTTAATGTTATCACAGTCATATGCCCTTCACTGAAATTATTTATGATTTATGCTAACCCTGCCTTCGGCCGGTTTGCTATGAAAAATTATTTTGTTTGGGTTTATAACAACAATAAATAGGTTTATAAGCTTTTAAAAAATCTTCTTCTGTATTGCAAATAGTTGAGAATGGAAACAATACATTTGAACATACTATTATTATTATTATTATTATTCTTTGTACCAAAACGTAGAATTCTGAGTTATGGGGTTGCTGCTAAAAATTAACAGCAAATCATGCCTCAATACAGTGGTCCTCCGAAACTCATATATCAGATTATCAAGGCAAATGAATAAGTTAGCTAGGCATTTAAGATCAGGTTTAATGAGTTACTGTAACAGGTGTATGGGGTGGAGCTACTGCAGTAACGCAAACGGAAATGTCTGCTGTTTTTCTTTTGTGGCTTCATATTTAATTTTGATCTTACCTCTAGTACAACCTCTGTATGAATATCATCTTTTCAAAATGCCACTTTTTCCTGCAAGTATTGTCTTTTGGTCGTGGAAAGGGGGAGGAAGATCCACTCTCTTTATTAAAAGTCCTTTTGAAAGGTTCACATTTCAGTCAGGGGTCTGATACATACAGGCTTCCCATGGTCCTGTGCTGCAGTGGTGGTCCAAAGATAAGTGCTGTCAAGCTTGGAGATGTTTGTTGTTGTTTGTTGTTGGCCTCAGTTCCATGTGTTAACTTTGGTACGCCATGTTGGGACAGTGGGACAATGAAGCAGATGAGTGGTTGAGGGGAATGCCAGTGGCAAATGAGCAACTATTATTATTTTATGAGTAACAGACAAAATGAGTAATTAGCCAAATATAGCAGATGATTGAGGGCTCCCACCCATTAAGGTTTGACAGGAGCCCAGCTAAGCCGTCACTAGTGAGGCGGTGTTAGTACATTCAGCGGTACTATACTGCACCTCTGGGGACATGTCGGAGAGGTAGAGGCCCTCAGCGGCTCTGATTGTCTACTTATAGGGACCAATGTTTTTCTGTTATCTTTCAGCAGCAATGAACCACCCCAGCATGAAATTCCACCATTACTAGAGAAATGTGGCATTTAAAAAAGGTGACTATGGTAGAATTTAGTCCAAATCTCTAAACATGACTTAACAAAACAATGAATCCAATTCAGTATTTGTTGGACCCTTTCCTCTAAAATAAAAATGAATGGAGAGGTAAGACACTTAACCAAACATAGAAGAACCTCCAGTCACCACTGCACAAAAAACAATAGGCGAAACACTGGTATGAACTACCAACTTCCTTATGAGGTGCACAAACAGCGGGATGATGAACATGATGAAATACATGGAGACAGACCTCGAAGACTGGAAAAAGTGCTGTTTGGTTTAGAACCACAATTACTACTATAACCCCTCTCAGCGCTGTCAGAAATTGGTATGCTTATAACTGCAAACAGTACAAGTATTGAATATAAGTTTCTCTATATACAAAATGGTACATTTATATACATATACAGAGTTTGAACATGAATGCAGTTTGTGCAGGAATGAACTGAAGCCAATACATTCATACTTCATGATCACTGTGAATCCCCCTCACTGTTTTCCTCTCCACATGCTGTTAGACTTAGAAGTCAGTCACAAATGATTCATCGTAAACAATTTTAGCCAGGGACTAAGTCCACAAAGCCTTGAGACAGTGTCATCCATACAGTATTCCAGAGGATTAGGCTTTTACAAATTCTATAGGGTTTATTATAAGTTTTCGTCAGCATTATCTACTGTTTATTAACTTACTACAGTTACTACTTTATGCTGTGTGGTTCACCAGTTCGCCATTGAGAAAAACTTTTGTAAGTTGGAGATTTTCAAAATGCCCATTTCAACTGGAACTGGCTACAAAATGGATGAAGGCCATGGCAAAGGAATGCTTTGATTAGAATAACTAAAAAGTAAATTATATATCAATATATATATATAATAATGAATTCATCTTTGATGCATTCTTTAAAAAACTAGGGTTTATAAAGTTATTCACAGTATTTTTTCAGTATACTCAGGTGCTTAAGAGAATGTTTCTACATGAAGAGAAACTGGAATGAACATGAGCTATTCAGATTCATTTGCAGAAGCAGACCAACTTATGCTTCACCTCACAATGGCTGATTTATTGAGTTTTATCATTAAATGACCCTCAGATTTCTGATCATGTTTACTTGAATTGACTTTTTCTTCTGAAGGTTGGGTATTTAAGACCGCGGAGGGAAGATGATGCTGCACTTGTTGGCACTTGAGGATCTGAACATCAGCCGCATTCTCTCTCACATTCTTGTCACCTCATTCAGGTGTAAAACAAAACCATTCTCTTTTATTTCATGGCTAAGCAAGACACTTAAAAGATTGCTTGAACAACATTGTAACCTGTTCAAGAGATGACAGACTCTGTGTCTGCATAGAGTAAAGGGACATCTAACAACAGCACTGCCTTTCTTGGTAAATGTCAGGCTTTTATCCCTGGCTTCCTCATCTCATTTTACAGTATGCGCAGAATGGGAATGATTAGAATGACATAGACAGATATGACATGGGCCCACTGGTGTACTTCCTGCTCCACAGTTCTAGACTGGCGCTTCTGTGACCACCCGTGTGGCCACCTGTGTCTGGCTGCTTATGGCCCTTTTGCTTTTTGTTGATCTCCCATGGGAAGTCCTCTATTGGTAGTGGGCTGGCAGGGCTGCCTGACCCCTCTGGTGTGCTCTCAGGGGTTCCCTCTATAATTTCAATTCGTGGTGGGTCCATCAAATCCATAATGCTGAAGGGTGCTGGCTCTGGTTGGCACATCACTGACTTGTCCTCTGTATTCTGTCGAACGGACCAACTTGAGCCTGCTTGAATTCCTATGGACACTCTGTCATCTGTTTGTGTGGTGCTGTCGCTGCAAGGCTCCCGGCACAAAGTCCACATGTTGTAGCACTGAGTAAAGTTGAAGAAGTTGCTGTTGAAAGTCTTCAATTCCCCACAGACATCTCTACGCAGCTCCGCCAGCTCATAGCGCATTGCTGAGATTTCATCCTTCCACTGCATGTTGAAGGCAGCAACCATGTTAGCTGACTCTTTAAAGGCCTGAATGGCCTGAGGGACTGGCGGCTCAGAGGTGGCTATGGGTGAGGCAGAGGGGACCCTGTATGAAGGTGGGGATGCCGGTGGGACAGAGATGGCTGTTACGGTGGAGCTAGTACTGTGGTGACTGCGAGCAGCAGCAGTCTCTCTCTCCAGCCTCTCCAGCTCCGCATAGGCAGAGGAGCTAGCACCGTCATCATCCTCTATCATGTCGTCATTTAGTAAAGAGGTCCCATCCACAACATCATATCCCTCTGTAAGAAAGATTTGAATATGCAAACAGAAGGACATTCAAAGTGAAAGGAACAGCTGGAGTGTGATTTGATTCGGGTTCTGAACTAGAAAATATATATGACACATATCTATGGAAAACATACAGTATGTGAGTGGCAAGTAATTCCAAAGACATACAAGATCAGACCCAATGATTTCCCATTTGGTTCTAAAGGTTTAAGGTTTAACTCAGGAATGTGCACCCACCATAGACCGGTGTGCTGTTCAAATGCAACTACGTCTGCACCAGAATTGTACAAAACCAAACCAAGAGGTAACTGAGTAGTGTCATAAAATCACAAAATTACAAATGTTAAGAAACCATCTGTCCATTTTTGATCAAAATATATTCGCATATACTTATATAAGTATATTGTTAGTGGAATTCATAATGACATGTTTTTGAAAGTTGCTTATCAGTAAAAGTTTTATACCTTTCTTTTTTTATAAATTTACTTGAACTTTCTGCTGTGTTCAAGCATAACTTTTTTACAAACAATCCAAAATGGCATAGATGGTCACCCCCATGTAATGGAGCTACTTCCTGCCAGAGCCAGTACTGAATATACAGCATCTTTTTTGAATTGGGTTCTTGAGTGCCTTAACTTAACTAATACAATAATGATTGTCATTAAACTCACGTACTGTAGGCTTTTCATAATGTTTTTACACTGCCTTCTCAGTCATTTCAAGGCTTCTTTCCATCTTTTCACTGCACAGCACAGCAAAGAGTGGAATTAAACATGAAATACATCAATCATTATCAAATCATGAATCCATTTTCTGAGAACCCTTTCTCAAAACATATCAAAATGTTTCTCAGTGACTTGAAATTTGTGCCATTTTGTGCAAAAGAAAAGATGTAAAGGGAGTAGGAGAATCACAACTCACTGGGCCAAGAAGCAGATATGAACCCTATTGAACATATCAGGTCCAAGGTGGCTGATTAGACCATGTGGAGTAAGTAACCCGGTGAAGGGAGGGGTCACTCCCCCCTTCAGGGCTGCACCAGGGAGAGACTGCAATCCCACAGTCAAAGACAGCTGACAGACTCAATGCCAAGGGTTAGACTTTGCCACACGTGGCCTTTTTTAAAAGAAGTCAGATTTTCATGGAAAGAAAAAATAAAGTTTACACATGTACAGCAGACAGATGCTGCTCTCACAAATGATTGGAGACGGTGGCAATGCGATAACATTCAGTGCTATTTTATGGTTACGAGATGAAAACATTCCGAAAAGTTTGGGAAGTACATCTCTCATACATTTACACTTGCAATGTGGTCTAAGCACACTTAAAATAGAGACATGGTAAACAACTCACAAAAGCCAGCATTCATCACTGTTATCAATTTTCAGAGGGATCACGGTTTTAAGAAGAAATTAAAGTGTCTGAGGTTTTGTGAGTTGTTTGGAACCGTGTTTGCTACTTAGGATAACATAATGAGATATTTCTACCAAATAACCCTATACCACCCTATATAACTCTAGGTATCTATTATTTCTACTGAGAAGGCAGTGCAAAAACACACATATACATAGATATATGTATGCGTGTCAACATTAAAATACCTGCAACAATCATCACTGATGCCTCCAGTTGTTCTTTCCCCCTGGTTATCCTTCAAGAGATGGATGGTCAAATGGAGAGGGGTTTGCTGCTCGTCTGGCCTATGAAGCATCATGGGATCCCTTCCCCACTCAGGGGCCCACTAGTCTCACACAGGGTTTGCTTCATAAGCCTCTTACAATTCAATCATAAACTAGTACTGAATACTAACATAAAAACATGATTCCAGGAATCAATGTTTTTCTTAGCCAAGTTAGCCTGGATAAGTTACATTATTTAATGTTAAGGCCACTATTCCCTCATAACAGTGAAAAGAGTACACCAAAAGAGAAATATTATTTACAGTATAGCTTAACTGGGAGGTGACAGTACTGTACATAACTAATCACCATTCAGGGAACCCTTCCTCTGGGTTGCTATAACCTTATCTGACATTATTATTGATGCATCATGCCAGTCTTCAAAATACAACTTCACATCATATTGTACAGTCAACTGCTTGTTTTAGTCCATATAGAGCTGACAGATTTAGAGAAGAGAGCTAAATGAATAGAGTTCAGCAAATAAGACAGTGGGATTGGAGAACACTCTTTTATCCTCAGTACTTCTGTCACAGCGAAGAAATCGTGGATGGAAACCCAATTGAAGATGAAAGGATTCCAAAAACAAAAGTCCAGATTGCACAAGAAAACAAAGCTCACAAAATGAGTAAAAGTGCAAATGTCTCCAGTATTAAATTGACAGAAAAGTGTACAAAAACAATAAAAATCCAGGTCATAATATTTAAAAATGCACGTCATTAAAGAAAAATGTTTCAATAGGGTTCATAGCTTTACTCTTGCAGGTAAACACCAAAGGGAGGAAGTTACTGCAAAGACTCTGCTTGCACAAAGAACTTGAAATGCTAACTTTAGGGATATATATTGCTCGCACTGTGTTGCACAAAATCACGAAATCCTTGTATGTTGTATTAAAAAAGCAGCATGTAGTATAAATAGATATACGAGAGTCCATAAACAAAATGTGCTGTTTTCAGAAAATCTCCACTGTCGTATAGTAATTGTAGCTAACAATGAAATATGACCATTAAAATTAAGTTGGAGTTGAAGATGACTGTTTTAAAAAAACTTAAAGAAGTCCTGTAATAAACTTTACATGCCATTCATTAGTTATTTTGACTGAGACCGCTGCTCAAAAGGTTGAGTTTCATGCAACACAATACAACAATACTACAAATAATTGAAGGTTTCACTTCTCAAACCCGATAAGTATATCATCAGTGGACAGTTCCTTTGTGCAACCAGCACGTGTGTGTGTGTGTGTGTGTGGGTGTGTGTGTGTGTGTTTTTGTACGTGGTCTATTCCCTAGAGGTTGTTGACTTACCTTAAATTGGTTACAAGATTGTGTTTTTTAATCTTATTCAATTACAAGGTCGGTTACAAAGCATATGCTAATCTGTTGGTGCAACAGAGCAGGGGGAGGACAGGCGGAAGGCTTGTCCAGGGTATCCTCTCAACACAAATATGTCAACAACCTACCGCTCCCCTACCCCTGGCCCGTTTTTTGGTCTTCACCCCTCCCTAAGTAACTCACACGCTTCGTACAACACATATATAACACCACAGTTGAACATGCTTAGGGTAGGGCCTGTTCCTCTTAGGCATGCCATGTAATGTGGCTGTGCTGTGTTGTGATATTGTGTACCGTGAGCGTGTGTTGCCATCTGAGTGTAAATGTGACCCTCCCGCCCTTATCCTAGTCTACAGCTTGGCAACACCACAATTGACCAACTAGAAGCTTGGCTAATGATGCATGAATCGTGCAAAGTAACACACAAGCAAATCCATCTAAACAATCGGGGGTATGCAGAGGCAAAAACAAACACACGCACACCATAGCTTCCAAAGAAAATAACTGGAATCATTCAGCCCGGCATCTCTGAAGCTCAAGGGTTCCCCACTGTACATATGTAGGTATGCCAAGTTTGTGCGCATGTGTAGGATGTATGAGAATATGTAGTCTAAGCCCTCTCTCATTTAGGGGGGGAATTGTTTTACCTGTTGTGGATCTGAGAGTTGAAGTGACAGTGGAGGATGTCATTGAAGGCAAGCAGTCGTCATCTTGGGAATAACCAGCCTGAATAGCACGGAGGTAACTGTGGCTTCGAGTGCGGAACGAACCAGGCAGGTCCAAGGCTTCCATGGCCTGGGATTCTACTTCACTAAAAACGGACTCGCAAACTGACTCAAACTGGCCATTGATCTCAGTCTCACTCACCTGAGAGACAAAAACAGGAATAGCAGTCCTTAATTTTTCCTCTTCCTTTCTCTTTCTCACTTTGATTCTTCCCCTTTGCACAGCAAATATGAAGGAGTGTTAGCATAAGGAAATGCCACTGTCAATTCCGACCTTAAACTGAATAAATGTCAAGATCAAATGAAAAAAAGGCAGATGACAACAGAAAACAATCAGAAAACAATCAGAAAAACATTCAGTTTGTGTTAAAAAGCATCCCATCACCACATAACCCCAAAACAAAGATATGTACTGTATACTGTATGTTACTACATGAAAAATAGGAAAACACACTGCAGTCTCACTTCTTTAACTTGTAGCTCTAGCAAGTCTCTTATAAACATTCTAAATTCTTCTAGCTGACACGAGATTAATTCATTTGATGTCAAGACCATGCAACAAAATCATGTCAAAAAGGAGCTATCTATCCAATTCTGTTCTATCCTGTCATGTCCCCTCCTGTCCTCTGCCTACATAATCTTGCCTTTTTCTTATTACTTGTACAGTGTTTAACGTACTAAATTATATTACAGAAGAGAGCTGGGTTTCACTGTTATTTAAGACCTTTCTCTATTATTATTAAACTGTGTGTTAGCACCCACAGGAGTAAGCCGATTGTACAACCCTTCTTTTGGAAAAAATCTCTTCTCCTCTTGTTACTCCTTCTCCATATGGAGGCTTTCTTGCTGTGTCACAAATCTTCTTAGCAACCACGTCTTGTGCCACCATGGAGGTCCAAAACAGACTTGAACAATTGATCCAACTGTATAGATTCATAGCAGGGTATGAAAAAGGGAGAAACCTGAAAAGGTTGGTGTGTGATGTTAGGTTAGACATTAAGTTGCTGTGTTTCTAGCCCTAGTCTCTACTTCTTAAAAGTAGTTGTAGTTTGAGAAAAATAAGCTCAGTTAGTCAAAACAAACTGCAGCTTTTGGCATCGTAGCTAGCTAATTGGCCGGCATGCCACAACAACAGGAGAGTGATGAGTCGTTTATGAAGTGGCCTGTTCCAGACATCCTTGGGCCAAGGCAGGATACAGCACTCTGATGTGAAACTGCTATCTTAGTTAATTATGTACAATTTCACATTTCTTTATAGTACGAAACACAAAACAAACTGTAAACAAAATACGACTGTATCTGTAGCTGATTCAAAGGTATGCTATCGGTTAGAGTATCAATTCATTCCTTGTCCAAAACCGCACAAATTAGCTCAAATTAGTTATGCCTAATGACTCCAAGGCTATGTCTACTAAACAATCAGCTGTGGACCTCCAATATGGACACCTGTGGATGTTTTATGCATCTGTAATGTCCTCTACACAAAGCTACTGCATACAAAACAACATAATATAAGCTCTTCATGTCTTCAGGTGTTGCCTCTGTGCCATGCATGTGTGAGACTCACCTGGCTGACGCAGCTAGCCTGACTGAGGGTGCTGACGGCGCGCATGTAGCTCTGGTTGCGAGAGCGGAAAGGCGGGGGATGAAAGGTGGCAGGGTCCAGCGTGACACTAGGGTGGGGCCGCATATCTCTTGTGGTTTGCAAGTGGTAGCCCTGGCTGAACAAGGACAGGGGGTAGGGATAGATACGATTGCACAGTTCAAAAGCCACACATGGAACATCACTGGATGATAACAAATCTACTGTCTACCATCTATAGCCATGGTGTGTCCTCTTCTGTCTGTCCCAAATGAATATCAGCCACTTGAATGACTCATCTCCTCACAACAGTATCTGAACTGCTGGGATCAACATTGAGCTGTTTTTAATGACTAGGCTACCTATCAGTATCCTATGAGAAAACAGTAAGTCTTCCATCCCACAACTATAGAGAGCATGTGTACGGCTTGTCTCTGGTTCTTATTAGAGAAACAATGAGAGCTAGGAGCTGCAATAATAAGAGATTATTATATTCTCCACCAGAGGCTAAAAAAACAAGAGGGCTGATTTGTTTGTGGACAAAAGCCGAAGTGATCAGAACCCCGCTGAGATGATGGTAACAAAAATAGCACTGAGTGGCAGTAGGGATGACGGATGCGTGACGTCCGCCAAGGTTCACAGAATTTGGCTATATCTGAAAGCCACACTGCCTGAAAACAGTGGCAGAGAGCAATGAGCTGAGGTAAAACAAGCTGAGCAACAATAAGCTTAGTAGGGAGGTGAAGCAATAGCATCCTGATTTACAAATACACTTAATGGAATATTAGGTAGTTTGTGCTAGATTACTAGGCAACAGATACATGTCACCACAGAGAGATGATTAGGAAGTGATTAAAGAGTAACTTAACACTCCCTGGAAATCTTGTCTTTGCTGACCTCCAGTGGTTTATCTTTTCACCTTGCTGCAGTGAAGTACAAGTGGACTGCACAAACTGGTGACATTACTGTTGTGTGTGTGGTTACAAGTTCAACAGGGCACATAAGGCGAAACAGACTTGTAATTGTGAGCCAGAGAGGGCAGTCTAATGTTAAGTTACTCTTTAAATAAAGGTAGTGCACAAGAAGTCAAATTTGTTTTTGAAAAACAGGATCTATTGATCTACAATGTAGTGGCCACCTATTTAAGGCTTCTGATAACTGATCTCTATTGTTTCACACTCTACATGACCAGTGCAGAGACTTTTGCAACACATTATTTTTACATTTACACCGATTATTATTATTGATAAATACTGTCCACCTCATTTATATCACAGTGTAGAGTAAATAGCAGCACGACAAACTACAGCCTCCAAATGACCGTAAAGTTGTATCAACACCTTAAACTGTTTCAACAAAAACTGAGCTATGTAACCCTCGAAAAAGTAGGATTTATTGCAAAGTTATTGTATTAAATTGCATTAGTTTCAGCTAGATGTACCTTAAGTTACTCATCATACAGTATATGGTCCCTTAACACAATAGTCAGTAACTTTAACATGTGCCCTTCGTGTGTCAATGATTCCCCCATCCTGTAAGCCCAGGCACATTTAAGCCTTCTCTCTTGAGTCTGACATTGTGTAAATATGACAGTTTTACTACAGACTTGTCAACAACTGTGATAAGATGAGGCACATTGCCTGTGTAAGATGTTGGGCAAATATTGGAACTAGCAGACGACAAAGGTCACAACACAAAACCCATTTGGTACTGCAACGTTCAGCAGAGCACTACTTTACCTGATTTCATGAAACAGTTGTGGATTAAATACTTAGCCAACAATGCTCAAGAGCAAGTTAATAATGGTGTTATAAAACAAGCCAACAAGTAAATACATCCCAGCTCCAAATAGCAGCTTAAAATGCATAAAATGATGTAAGAAACAATACCAAAAAACTCCTCCTCTCATTTTGTTGCCAAGCAACTTCACTTGGAATCACCAAATAATGTAAACCTCTTCAAATCTCTCAGGGATAACTGAGCAAAAAGCAGCGTCTGCAAACAGTTTTACTTGGACAGCATGTAGACTAAGCAGTGAGTCAGTGTTAGATGGTTCATATCTATAGAAACAAAAAGGCTGAGGCTGTGTTAAAACATTTATTGAATGCAAGGTTTAGAATTTATACTAACCCACTTGAATGCTCTCCCTTAAAACACTGAATGTTTTTTACTAGATTTTTTGTTTCAGAGACACAGCAGCATTGAGTTGGCAGTTCAGTGCAAGTTGGTTCCTGCTCGGTCATTCCCCAAAAGGTATTACTTATTTCTTAAAATACTACAGCTATAAATGGTAAATGGTAAATGATCTCACTTATATAGCGCCTTTCAACCTTCACAGTTCCCAAAGCGCTTTACAGCTAAGTCTCATTCACCCATTCACTCACACATTCACACACCGATGGCGACCGAGCTGCCATGCAGCTTAGGGTTCAGTGTCTTGCTCAAGGAGACATGGCAGGGGCAGCCGGGGATTGAACCCCCAACCCGCTCTAACCAGCTTTACCTCCCGTGCGACAGTGTTAACCACTGCGCCACCATGCCGCCCGTCACTATAGAAATGTGTGGAGTAGTTTGCATACAATGCTGAAAGACAGGTCTTATTGCAGTACTGACATGCATCGTTGCTCACTGTAAGTCAGGGTGCTGATCAAAGAAATATTGATGTAGCATTGGTGATGCCACAAGTCTCCCACTGTATTGAATCTTTAAAAAGCCAGCACCTGCGCCAATGCCCTGCATGACAGCTCTGCTACGCAGCACAGTGAAGCTAAACCTTAACCATTTGTACTGATCTCATAGTATAGTCTATGTACCATTTACCACTATCTTTGTCATTTTCTGGAGCCAACTGTCCAATTACTGCCTCTTCAGGGTAGAGGACACACACACATCTAAGCCTTTGCATGTAATGATTCAAGAAAAAAGCAGTTCATTTTGTTGACCCTAAAGCAACCACCAATTCCTGAGCTATTCCTATTGATGATAATCTATTTTAAAGAATGTCAGTTTCATGAGGTAAAATTCTAAAATGTTAGTGTGAGATGCAATGCATCGGTTTGCATCATTTTGCCTTATTTTCAGCACACCCTCTGAGCATCCATTCGTCTTTAAATGGTTTCATGAAAAGATCTGGAATACAATGAAATCAACACATAGCTTTGGTATGGACATATTGGGCTCAGCGGCCAGGCCTACCTTTGGGAGTCTATATGGGGTCTCTGCATGGCTGATTTGAGGACGAGAGCATCGGGACGAATGGCCTTCTGTGGGGAGGTCTTAGGGCTGGCGTCAGAGTCACCACTTTCATCATCCACCTCTCCCATAGCTTTGACATAGCTGCTGCTGCGCATCCGTCGACACGGTATCTCGTCATCCTTCTCGCCTGGGTATCCACTCCACTCATCCTGGGGCACCTGTGGGAGATAACACACCTGTATTGAATACTGCACACACATTCATAACCATAAGGTGATATTACTTGTTTACTTGAGGTGGAGTACAGCTGTTGTCCTGCTCTGAGACAAAATATTAGACTAGTACCGTGAACTACAGCAGAGGTATTATTTGCAAGTACAGTGGGGCCCAATTAGCCAAACGCGTGTGAGAACTGTATCAGACAAGTAGTCGGATGAGCTTTGGCTGGATTTTCCTTAAACAGAAAATTAAGCTGATTCACATCCCTGGTTTTAAGCTCCGCCTCTATTTCATTCCCCTCTGAGCTCTCAAATTAAAGCTGAATGCTTAACCTTACTCCACCCATGAGAATCAGTTCCAGTGGGTTTGTCTAAGCTAAGTTCCTATCTGCAACCCTCCGGCCCTTTTGAATCATTCTTTTGAAAAACTTTAACTACTGGGGTGAAATGGCTTAAACCATCTCAAACACCAGCTATGGAACTTGACAACTAAAAGAGTCACAACTCGTGCGCACGTAAAGCATTATAAAGTGACATGTTACTGTGTCTTACCTGGTACTTTAGCTGGCCATGCTTTGTTTAGAGCTAACATTATAACCAGTTAACTGGAGTTCATCCAACTTCTTATCAAATACAGTGTTGACACTTATTTGGCTTACAATCAGCAAGAAAAAGATTCAAGTTCCTCAAGAAAATAGAGGATTGCTTGCTTTCCAGAAAGTGTTATCCACATGAGAAACACCCTATTGAGGTCCTACTTTAAATCATACTAATTTAACAGTTTAAAGTTTTAAATTCTACAATTGTCATCAAGAAGCTTAATGTCATTACTGAAAATTAAACTGTAGTGTGTTTCACTGCTGTAAAAAGCAATATACATTTTATACTTTTTGAAAATGAAAGATATATATATTTTTTAGTTTCTCTTAGTTTTATCGAAAATGTCCTGATATTTGGCAAGAATAATGAAACACACAGATTTGGGAATAATTATGTATGTTTATACTGTATGAGCTCTGTCCATGGTTCTGAAACGTTCAAACACATTCTCTGTTTCTGTCCATGGTTCTGAAACATTCAGACACAGTCTCTCTTTATACCGTGTCTGAAATCATCACCTGTTTGCTACATTGTACATTTGCAATAAGTGCCCAAATTCTGAATGTCCAATGTGTAAAATATATGCAGTCTGTTTATAACCAAAAAGAAATCCCACAATGTAGAAAGCATTTTCTGCCTGTCGTAAAGGCACATGTTGAAGCAGTAACATGTGGGAAACACTTTGTGGAAATCAAGCAAACCTCTATTTTGTTGAGGAATTTGAATTTATTTCTTGTTGATTGTAAGCCAAATAAGTGTGAACATTGTATTAGATAAGAAGTTGGATGAACTCCAGCTGACTGGTTACAATGCTAGCTCAAGGACCAGTTAAGATAGCCGACAGAGACATCTGTCAATGTTTTACAGTAATAATATCTTTCACAAATCAACACCTTATATTTCACCAAATATTTCAATCACATGCATATAATGCAAAAAGAAAGCTTATGTCGAGCAGCTTCAAAATCCATGAGATGATGGAGATGATATGATAACATGACATGACAGGTGAAGCGTTTTTAGACTTCATGGCCTAAAAACTATCTATATGTTGTTTTTTGTAACTTCAGTTGACTTTGGCATCGTGGCACAATTAAATAAACTTGGGAATGAGTTGTGTCTTCGGCTCTTTAGCTGAATGGTGGTCTTTCCTCTGACTTCAAAGACCACAATTTTCTTTTCACAACCATATATCTGTATGATTATCTTAAACTGTACTTCTGAAATACACCAGCGACAGGCAATTAATCACATAATACATTAATTACACTATATGTTTCAATACAACAATCAAGATGCAAGATAAATCAGAACATCTAAGTAACTGAAATATATTTTTTGCAAAGCAGGAATTGAACCTATAGTATTTTTATTCCCTTGCATAGAATCTCAGCTTTTATAACACACACATAGTAACATTGCAGTAACACATGCACCATCATTTAAATACTAAACGGATATTTACTGAGGAAAGTGCAAGAAGGCAGAACCGCAAATTTGTGCAGCAAATGAAGGATTCTTCGATTTTAAACACAACAATTGTTTGACCTTTTTTCCCAAATATGATCTAAGTTGACTTTTTGAGGTCATGGAGTGAAAGTTAAAAGCAGAATTATGCACATGTGGCTTCCCTTTATTGAAAGTAGTAAATTAAAAGCCTCTTCAGGAGGAAATAGAGTAAAATAATCACTGGTAGATATTTAAGTTACAACGTGTCATCTTCAGGGGACAGTGGTTCAAGCTAGCCCCAGTTCATTAAAGCTCCTTCATTTGCTGTTCTGAACACATTTTGTCATCTAGGTCTTTCTCTGTAAAACACTCTCCTGCGCTAAGAGCAGTAGGTTGTACACTTCCGAAAGCAGCGAAAGCGGTTTGTCTGGAATAAACACAAAAACTGGCTGGAAGTGTGTGGGGGAGTGCAAGTGAAGGCTCTGTCCCATCTGTATTCTTTTGACTAGTGGGTGGTAATAACAAGGAGCGCTGCATCCTGTGAGGGAATTGGTCATGCACTGTGGATTTAATATACACAGAGAAATACATTGATAGTGCTGTGGGTTATAAGCAGGACCTTAGCAGCAAGGCTTATGTTGTATGTACTGTATGTAGTAAATATGTGTTTGCTGTGTTTGGATGGGTTTCCCCCAGATGTTCAGGTTTCTTTGCACACTCCAAACTTCTTGGTAATTGTCAAAGTAGAGCGCTGGATCAAATTAACACCAATACGTATAAAGGTTAGTTTGAGGTAACTGTCAGTAAGAGCTGTCATAGAACATTTATTAGATTCTAATCAATATCTAGTTTTCCAGTTCTACAAATTGTGGTAAGTCAGCAGTAAGTCAGCATTACTGTATAATAGTAATAATATCCACAATCTACCCTTCCATTCATTAATTTTAAGAGTCCATGTTATGTTATTTGGAAGAAAATTAATCTGAAGCACTGGGTGAGATTCATCAGCACATTTCTAGAGGGAGCTCAAATACTACTTTACATCTGCAGGATCATCAAACCAGTTGAATGGGATGGGTAAAACAACCTTTGAGAATAGCACTCATACTGCAAATGAAAACATGGGCATACTTAATTCAAGGATTTGTTGAAAAAGATTAATAGAAGTTGCCTCACACTCTGCCAATCATACCCATGAGGCTAGGGCTGTAACTTTTAAATCAGCACACTGTCATTAATGACACAGTGCCAAAGCTAATACAAAAAAAACATATGAGCTCTTCATTAGCTTTGACTGACAGCCAAAGGAGCACAGCATATGTTTCTGACATACTGTACCTTAAAATCCATTTCTAAGATTGAAATAAAAACTACAGAAATCATCAACATTCAAATACATATAACATGACGTCATGTAGCATGAATAGCTTTTTGTGTTTATAGTCTAATAATGGTAAACAGTGACTGTTCCTAACATTACAGCATCAGGATTAACATTACAGCGTTAGGATTAACATAGTGATTAAGAGATTGTGTACTAATTACTGTGCACTTTGCAGTGTTCTGCTACAAGCATTTACATATAACCAAGTGCTCATGTACTGAAAACCAGTCGCTTTTAATTAGATTTTGATGTGATAGAAATCAAGGTAGGAAACCTCCAATTTAACTCTTAAAAAGAAATTACCCTCAATAGTTTTGATTGTCATATTGAATATACTATTTATATTTTAGCTCACCTGATTTTACTGAGACTGAACTGTGATCAATATTCACAGGTCAAATTAATCACAGGATCTAAATCAATGGCCGTCACGAACACAATGAGGTTTTGTGTTCCTGAAGATGGTGATTTACGATGGCGATGTGTCACACACTACATGCTCTTGCACGATATTGATCATGCATTTACAACACTGTCAGTGTGTGGTGCTGCTGTAGCAGTTGTCCCAGCGCACAGGGCAGATTTAGCTCTTAAAACAACAGTCCCAGATGCAGGGCTGTCCCTAATGATCTGCCTTTACCCGATCATATAGCTGTTTCTCTGCCACAGTCGCTGAACTGCTGGCTGATATCCCCTTTTTTTTTTTACGCCTAGAAGGACATTAATGCTGTCTCTATCACTTCAGTTCTCACTATCTGTTCTTGTTGGCCACCTGTCCCCCTCTCAGTCTATCCTTTAACACCCAATATCCTCTCTGACTTGACGGCCCGCTTCAGCAGGGCAGACAGGTGAAGGACTAGACAGCATAAGGCACTTGCATGAAAATGATGATCATGAAAATTTAGAGATGCTAATAATAGCACCCATTGCTTTTCACCATCATTAATCTAGTAGATTTTACTCAGATTTCTTCCCCAAATGTGTTTGTAGTCAAGATGAAAAAGGCTCTGAAGCATTTAGACCATATGCTACTAGAGCTCTCCTTTTGAATCCAAAACAAATGGACTTCTTTTGGGCAGCAATGCCTCACTGAACACCACATTTCAGTGTGCAATAGCAGAGTAGGAAAGTGAATGATTAGCATTCACTTTGCTAATGTTGTGATATTTGGCATCATAGTTGTGTGTCATCATCTTGAAAGAGAAGTTAACCCTGCTTAACTTGGGGAGGTAACATGAAAATTAGCTGGCCTGCTTCTGTCTTTCTTCAAAGACCTATCAGTAAAATTATCACGCTCTCTAATCTGCTATGCATACATTTATCCTCTCCCACATGAGTGGAATAAAATGCAGCAATTGTCTGGAAACTAAATCAGGCTTAAAGACAGCAATAAAGTAAAAGAATCATTTTCCTCCTAATGCACAACCATTGATCGTCTGGGGCTGTGGTTAACAAGGCAGCCATCGCTCACGGAAGCATCGCGCTAACTCATTAGCGTTACCTTATTTCTGTGCTCATTTGATGCTACACCTGAAAGAACAAGTTCAGCTGTGCCTCTGAGGCAGCTAGACAGGCAAGCTGCTTCACACCATCATTAGTTACTACTAAACACTGAGAATACTTTGTATAAAAATAAAAGCAAGGATAAAGCATCTTCTCCCTACAGAGGGTGATTTCGTCAGACCATGTAGCAGACATTAATGTGTCTAGCACAGAAAACAGAACTGGCAGAACAATTTGTAGTTCGTAAGTGAGTCTTGTAATTTCTTCCCACAGTATGCTGGTTAGTTGTTTTAAGGTATATGATTTGTGACACTAAATGCAGTCTACTGAACTCTGAAGTAAGGGTTTGACAGCCTAGTCACCTATTTGTTGTAGCTGCAGTAAGTAAGTGCAGGATGTTTAACCCCCTTTGACAGGAGTGCAGACTATTACCCAAATCTATCTCCATAATCTTACCTGGAGCATGCACTTAAAGGTAAATGCCCTGTAGCTTTATTTGGGCATACAGTGCCACACTCTGTAAAAGCAGGGTGCCCCAAGAGACATACTTTGTTGCAATGGCCGCTGTATGTCACAGGGAGGACACCAGCTCGACCTTTAGGGATGTTACAGGAGATAATCTAATAGAGACATCAAGAAGAGACAGAGTTCCTCCCCAGATAATCTTTTCAAATTCCCTGCCATCGGCTGAGAGATTTCATTATTACACTAAAAAGTAAGCAGTGCACTGGCTACACTTCAGACAAGGAAGGGCAAGAACATATGATTGATTGAAGCTAGATGATTTATAGAGTACTTCAGAAACCTTGCACAGTTTGCCTTTACCGCACACTCAGTACTGTTTCTCACCTTCAAAACATGCCTCAAGATCTTGAGACCAGGCCAAACCATTATTTATTTACACTTTGTTTACCCAGCTTAATCCTGTTAAAATGGAAGAGTTTCTCTTACACAGGAGACCTGGCCAAGTTGGCGATTGAAGACATCTCATAATTAGTCTTAGAAATGTTGAATAAAATTTGAAAATAAGTAATACAAATACAAAAAAAAAGAAAGTAGAAAGAAAAATGTTTTCTCAAGTCAGCTTTTTAGACTCAAAGTGATAGCTGGCATGCAAATCATTGCATCATTTATTTAGTCTACATGCGAAATAAATGATCAGTTTTTCAGCACAAAAGGTCAAATAGTAATTTGTAAAATAACTATAGAGCATTGTCAAAATGCACAATATCTCTGCAATGAGCCTCATTTAGTACAATTTCCCCCCGGGGATCAATAAAGTATTTCTGATTCTGATTCTGATTCTGATTTATAGCTGTAAATGATCATTTAATGAAGGGCTTATTCCTCTACCTTTTCCTTGTCTGTCGATTGTCAGTTGACGTGTCGTGATGATCTTTAAGATTTTCACAATAATGTTTAGTAATTTTGTTTCACATAAGTTTCACCCTACAACAGGGGTTGTTAGCTGAGGAGGCTAGCCTGAAGACTTGACAACTGCTGAAACAAGATTATGTCAACAACTTGCCCAACGCAGACCTGTCCAGACCTAAAGGACCCAGACACATCAAACAGATAAAAGCCGATGAGCACACAGAGTGTTGACCACAACGCCTGTGTACAGATCTCCCTTCACTTTCCATTCCACTGAATAAAGCTCTGTGCGGACACGCTCGGTGCAGAATGTGCCCATGCGGCAGCTGCAGGGTCTCTACCCGCTGACACATAAGCTTGTCGAATGCTAGTGAGAGAGCCTCTGTTTATCCATATGTAACAAACAACTGCAGCGTGTGTCTTTGTGTAAGTGTGCACTCCACATAGCATCAAAGAGCATGCACTGGGCAAAGACTCTTCTCCCCCTCCAAGCATGGACAGGAATGTATCTAGAACCTTAGAGAACTATTTGTGGGGTTTTTTGAGTGCAGCAACATTCAAATCCACTGTCATTAGTAAAAGAAAAAAATAGGGCAGACTGTAAACGTTGATTACAGTGCATGCATGTTAATGTTTTCATTTGCCAACAAATGTTTGTATTTTTGGTGATTGCGTGAGGTACAAGCACAATCCTAACAGGGCACAATGTGAAAAAGAGCAGGATGAATGCAATGTTAGTAGAAGGCATACATTCAGGGGGGAGTTGGGGCGAGCTTTAATAATGGCCAATCACTTCAGCTCTTCTCATCCCCATTTACAAGCAGTAGACCATTTCATAATGGGCTGAGAGGGGAGCCCAGGCCAGCTTCTCATAAGAGATAAGTGTTCATGTGAGGGGAGGTGCAGAGAAACATACACCAAGCCCCTTAAATATGTTATTAAGGCCTGATGACGCCCCCTTTTTTAAGTTTAATTCACATTTCAGAAAGCACTGAAATTCCTGTCACCATGTTTCCATTATTTGTATATCTTAAGTCACCTTCATGTTAAGCTATTTGAAATGGGAATTAAAGCGTACAGTATTCAATGCTCCACTCACTGTAAGTCTCTCTGGATGAGAGCATTTGCTAAGTGCTGAATATTAAAAGTGAAGAGAAATTTAATCAAAGATAGCTGAAACCCCAAACACTTGGCTTTTGACTATGATTTTGAAGCCAGTACCTGTGGCTAACTAGTTCAGTCTCTTAATGTGTCAGTGGGATAGCAAAGACAGAGGCCTAAAAAGCTCTGTATAATATCATTTATTTCTATTTTAGTATGCAACCTCCTACATCAGCTCTGGCTAAACGGTATGTATTTTTTGTTAAGATGCCAAACCAGTGTGTTTTCTACATTGCAGTCTAGCTCAAGTAGCCCTTTATTCTCAGTGTCTTCCGCCATGACATTGATTCACTCAATTGATCTCAACATCTTAATAGACAATAGCTCCCTGAGGTGACTACACAAAGGGGAATCCTGGTTAAATATATTGGCTTCTCACACTGGACACTGTAATTGCCCTCAGGAGAGAAACGGAAAGAAAGGTGGAATCTGAAAGGCCTCCCTGGCAGGATTTCTAATCAATACATCAATCACTGCATTTTACTCACAGAGGCCTCTATGGGTGAATGATGAGTGGATATTGATCTCAATTATTGTTTGTTATATTTTCAGATAGCTGATGTTCAGGGTTTCTTTTGCATTTACTGCCCTTTCAAAAACCACAAAAATAAATAAAATCTGAAATATTGTCTGCTTGTTTTTAAAGTGATAGATATTAACTACAATGACAGGAATGCCAGTGAATGGCTTGGAAGAAGGCTATATATTTTAGCTTTTGAACAAACAGCAGCACCATTACTGTATGTTAAGATTGCAATGACAATTAAGTTCATATAGTAACTGTTCCAAAGTCTTAAACGGCCATAAATTACACCACTTACTGTACGAGCACACTTTAGCTCAGTGATGTCCCCATTAATAGTAAATATGATTGACAGGTTGACACCAACAGGTGCTCCCTCTCAAATGAAATAAAGAATAATAACAAACTGTTGTGTTATTACCAAAACTGTTACTTTAACATGAATTATATAGCCAGTGTTTATTTATGGTGACATACCAGCAGTAGCATACACACAGATGCACACATAAACATTTCAGTAGCCCCAAACACTATGACTACCATCCATATACAGTGTAACATATTAAGCTTTTGATATATTAATATTTTGATAAATAGTAAAGTACCACTCACCTGCAGGTAGTGACATGTCCGCGATGAAGGCTTGAGGTCCGTGTGCATCATGGGTTTCTCTAGATTAAGCGATGACTTCCTGTAGGCCTCCTTGGCCTGGCTGACTGTCAGTGTCGACCAGGAGCTCCTTTTCATGAATTTGCCTTCGGGCGCCATGGCCATGCTCTCACAGGCAGAGCACTTGACATCATTGTTACTCTTAGATGTTTTGAGTGACAGGTCTCCAAAGTGGTGGCTGTGCATGGAATCTGGGTAGCAGTGGCTGACATGTTCCCCGTGGTGCCGTGACATGACACTGGGTGTGCGGTAGGTGCTGTCACTATCCAGGTTGTCGTCGGAGCTCCACCAGCCGCCAGAGCGGTGCTTACGTTCTTTGCTCTTGCTCCTCTTGCTACCATGTTTGGTGGAGTGGTGGCCATGATGGTGATAACCTCCTCCTCCTCCACCTCCTACCATATCACCTTTTGTGCCATTCATCTTGGATGATCCCTCCAGGGAGTGGGACTTGGTGAAGAGCTTCTGGACAGAATGAACAAGGTGTCTGATGCGGCCAGGACTTTCGCTGCGTTGCTCAGTGGTGGTGGAGGTGCGCTGGTACTGTAACGTGTGGAAGCCATCGCGGTGCAGTGGCAGTTGTTTCTCAAACTGGTCTAGTAGGTTAGCAGGAAGGCGGTTGCTCTTGGTGCCGGCTAGATGGGAGGAGGCCGCCGCCGCGGCTGCAGCGGCAGCGACAGCTGGGGAGGTGGCAGAGGCTGTGATGGCAGCGCAGTCGTCCCGTGTGGCTGAGTCATAATACTGAGAGCTGTAGTGCATTCTGGGGAAGGTGCTGCTGGAGATGTGGTCAGGTGCAGCAGCTGGGGGCATCATGACAGGGGACATCATCATGCAGTCAGAGTGGATGGAGCTGCGCGGTGAGTAGCGGTGGTGGAAGTCCATGGGGCAGCTCTCTGTGGGGCTGAGCAGGTAGGACGAGTGACGGGAGTCAGAGCCATGGTGAGCGTGGAGGTCATGGACGTGGGGGTCATAGTCCAAGCCGTAGGGTAAAGGGATCTGGTGCTGGGAGCGGCTGCCCGATAAGCCCTTCATGTTCCTGGCTGGAGGGAGGCGTCTGCCTTCATTGAACTTTCGAGACGGGGACCAAGGTGAAAACTTCTGGTCTGTTTCAGAGAAGGGGAAATAAAGAAGAAAATAAAGAAATAAGATAGAGGCAAGTTGGAGAGAGAATTGCTCTGAAAAATCTTGAGGAGTTATTCTGTTTCCAGTCAAAATCCCCTTAAGCTGACATTGCTATTGTGGTTCTCCTTAAAATTACAAGCAAGAACATGACAAATACATACTCCCATAGGACACTCTTCGCATTTATCTGACATTCTCAATGCCAAGAAATCTCTTTACCTCGGAGACACTGACATTTGATGTTCATGCACATGTGAGTGTATGTAAATATTTCATCCTCCCACTTTATGCTGTTTCCAGCACAGCATACACCAAGGGACCTATAATGCAAGTGCACACTCTTGCAAAGGACAGACCTTGTTAAGTGAGATGCTATTACAGTATTGCAGTACACATGGAAGTATAATGATATCGAACTAAGACAGACAATTACAAATTACAAAGCTCTGAAGTTAACTTAAGTTGTTAACCTCTCTATTGAAGTCAGAAATGTGGATTAAACTCCAGTATAAAACAAACATGATAACAATGACTGTACTGGTTTTAATATAGTATGAAGGCACATATATATTTCTTAAGAGATATATTTCTCTTTTAAGTCGGGTTGAAATCCTTTGTCTTCTTCTACAGGCAAAGGGTGCGTACTTGTATTTAATGACACGGCATGTGTCAAATCTCATTTCACCTGAAAAGAAGTAGTTCCACTTTTGCCCTCAAAACAGCTCGGTGGTTTTAAAGCTTCGAAGGGTTGTCATAGATTACTGATTATCTCCTTCAAGATATGATGATTTAAATAATCTATTGGAATATGTTTTGCACACAACGGATTTTATTGTTTTCCGTAAAGGTAGATGTCTGCAGATGAGTTTCATTTCTATATGCATGGGCCCATAAAGAGAATACTATACAGGGGAGAAATACAGAAAGACAACATACTGTAGATATATCAGACACTAATGAGCATGATTGATAAATGGAAATGAATGGGATTAATATGAGTATATTGATAGAGTGCCATAGTTTAAATTTTCGATAACAAATGGGAGTTCACAAAAATAAAAATGATGGAAGATTATCAAAGAGACAGTTGCTAACAATGGCTGGTGTTCAATACAGTATGACTATTTGAAGTGATATGCTCCAAAACACAGTAACACTGATGATAGAGGCTGGACGAAATCTGCTTAACATTCTGTTTCAACCAGGTATTGCCTGTGTCAGAGTACAGAACTAGCAAGGCTGCATCAAAATGCTTATAGCCTTTTTACTTTAATAATCAACTTTTCTGGCAGCAAAACACCAGGAAAATGACAGAACAAAGGAGTCCTACCTGGAGCCTTCGAGCCACTAGCTGTGTTGGACAAATCACTATCATTAGGCTACCTCTTTAAAAAGCGAAACTCCAGTTTGCTTCAATTCATCCAAAATAAAAATATTTTTCATGGGAAGACCAGGTTCCTAACACAGCACACAGCAATATTGTAAGTAGGTAGCTGATTCTCTCAACAAACTGAGCTAACTCCTCTGCAATCTGTGATTAAAAGTATTATTTCTCAAGTCCTGCGGTGGTGAAGCAGTTGTTATTAGCTGTATGCCTAATTATTTTGAGAAGAGCTGTGCACATCACTGGGCGGTGATCACAAAGAGCAACACATTTTGTGCTACTTCAAAGAGACTTTAAGATGGGAGAATTTAGTAGCTTCTATTTGAGGGGTTAAAAGGTTCAGCATAAACTTAAATCCTTTTGCTCTGCCAACCTCTGGAAGGCGCGTAATGGTGACTATTGCAGGCTCACGTGAGTCATACAATGCTGAAACAATATATGCATAGCAAGTTTTAGCAAGTTTATTATATCCAAAATTTACAGAAAAGAATACATGTTAAATGCATACACTTACATCGAATTCCCTTCCATTCTTTCAACTCACCATGATATTATGATAGCATCATTTTTGATTGTGTTGCCTCATAAGGATGAAGCTGCATAGTTCTACTGAATGGGAGTACAATTCTCCAGTTTCTCTGATTAACACTGTGGGCACTATAATCTGTGATAAATGAACAACAGACCTGCACTTCCAGTTACAAAGCTTTCAGGACACAGTGTCTGCCAGCAACACAGGAGTTTTATAATTAGTATTTGAGAGATGCTGTGAGTCAGTAGGATCAGTTCTTTGTTTCTGCTTCAGCTGGTAAGGCCTCATTGGTAATGTTCTGAAACACAGAAACTAGTAATGAATAAGTAAGCTCTATGGAGTGTTCTGTTTGAATACAAGCAAAATCTGTTTTATTGAAGTTAGCACTGCAGGTACTGCATTTATGGCACTAACCACAGAAACCCCCCCTGTTAGATTTATTGACATATTCTTAAATACTGGGAGAAAAGAGGTTTTGACACATTTTTGACAAGCAAGTTTTTTCTAAACTTGATAATATTTTATTGTGTAATCTTATGTTTGACTGTGCTTATTTAAAGCCTAACTTGATGCCACAGTTGCCAGTTTGTCCTGTAATCCCAATTAAGTTCACCCATTATTCCCCAGCCCTGTTTTTTTTTTTTTTGTAAATGTACCATGGTCAAAGGCACTACCAATATTTATGATTATTTTCCATTTTCCTCCCTCTCTGACTGATGCACAGATCTTGATCATGATTTCTGTTCTTCTTTGGCATGTCAAGATACAAGAAGACATCTAAAACAGTCAAATGTGTCAAAATGAGCAGCGTTATTAAAAGCATCTGTCATCATGCTTATCCTGCTGCATAACAATTACTGCCTACATCCTACCAGTATGTGATAAAAGCTATAAGGTAAACAGGGAGACAGTGTTGGAGTGCCTTGAGTGTGTGCCATTCCCCTGTAATTAATTACTTTAAGTTCTCTGCAGCAGGAAACCCCAGTCTGGAACAGTGCACATTGTCTTACATAACAGTTGGGATCTCTGATCTCACACACCATTTCAAAGGAGCCAGAAATAAAATGCACTGTTGTCATGGCAACCACTGCTGAAAACCCAGGAACTGTAATAGGATTTTCAAGGTTGTTTGGGGTGGATCCCGGTCTCAAACAAAAAAAGGGGGGCGGTGGGGGGGGTGGGGGGGCGTACAGTATGTAATGTGATACAGACACTTGATTTGCCATATGGGCTGCTGTGTTTGGTGAACCATTACAAATTGTGCTGCATTTTGTAGAGTTCAAATGAATGATGAATTAAAGCACCAGCTTGGAGACACACAACCAACCCAGACTTAACTACACATTTGATCACTTTAGATATGTCTTTAATATGGCTTTCAGCATTTAAATGTGTCTCACAGGACCTCCCTTTGAATTTAATTTAATTTAATACAAGCGGGGCAACAAAATACTTTTGAATCACAAACCCTTAAAATCCACCATCAGTGTGATTTGTTGTATTTTTACCAACAGCTTTCTTTGAACATCACTGAGTGGATGTAATTATTGTTTTTATTTGATTTGTGTTCTTGCATGCTTCAAATTTTGGTTTAACTACAGTAGAAGACATTAAAGCCCTCTATTATTCATTAGAGAGTTGAATCAACCATATTATGTGATTCATTCTCACATTTAATTTATCTTCATTTTAGCAGAGGTTGTACACTTGTTAATATTACAACACTGTGTGTGAATATAGGCAACAGCTGATGTAGTGTTGTAGAGCTTCATTTTAATAATCACTGTACAGTGAATATAGTACCATCCTTCTGTGGTCCTCTCTTTATCTCATTTCCACCATCATAGCTCTCCATTGTCTCCCCAAGTCCCCTCTCACTATCTCTCAAATTCACTACATTGAAGTAGATGACATCGACCGGTTGCTTAGGCAACAAAATGTGTCAAATTAAAGCTAACAATAGTAATGAATGCACACAGACATTGTGTGTGTGTGTGTGTGTGTGTGTGTGTGTGTGTGTGTGTGTGTGTGTGTGTGTTCATACATCCACATGCCATGCTCTGTTATGTACAGTACAATGTAGTCCAAACGTGATTCAGTTATCACATAATGTGTCGGTGTGCTTGTGGAAACATTCAATGTACGGAGCAGCTGAGCATCCGTCAACGAATTGATGCAGTTTCACTTATGCAGTGAGGTTAAAAAATAAATCATGTTGCTTCATAGTAAACAAGAACAATAACTGGAGCTGGCCAACCAAAACGTTTTATGTTCAACCTTTTGCATAATCTGGTTGGGTCAAACTGTGTCATTTTGATGATACACTATACAGTAAGATGCTGTCGTACAAGCTTTAAACGCTTTTTGTTTTCCAGTTAGAAGATGGTCTTAATATTTCAATAACTGTAAGACCTATTATTTCTTGCGTTATTCCTTCCTCTAAATTTAATCATTTGGGTAGTGCAAGATCTTTCCTGGGTTAGAGAGTTGTAATTGGTATTGATTGTGTGAGCGAATCTTCACAGCCTTCTCCATCAGTTTCATCTGAATGCTGTTGTCCGCTCAGTAGCCCAGCCGCCACGCCTGCTCATCTATCTCCACTAGCCTTACAAATAGCCAATAGTTAAATCAGAAACTTTTCCACCCCATTCTTTGACTTAATGCACCTTTAAACTTTAATCTTATCCTGCCCAAGCACAAGAGCAGATACAGTTCTCAGGTGCTTAATCAAGCCTTAAATCTGCATTGTATCAAAATCAGAAATACTTCATATGTACTTAGGCCATTGGCCCAACTATCTTAATATACAGTGATGGTGGCTTTGTAGGCCCACAGCATTCAGATAGCACTGCCTAACTGGTTCCACTAGTCTTACAAATAGCTACTAAATACTACAATCTAATGTAATTCGATACAATAATCATGAAATAAATACAGTATCACCCTTTTGTGAGGCATGTTGGCAAGTTTGAGGCCACCGTTAATAGAAGGATTTAGCACTGTATTGTACAGATGCTCACGTTATAGTGTGAATCCCCTGTTTGTACCAGTAGGAATGAGACAAATTCAGCAATGGCATATTAGCGACATGGCTACATGAATATTACGGAATCCGAAGTACACATTCACAAGACACAAAACATCTGTTTGCTCTCACAGAGCAGTGCCTGTATCACTGTCAGCCTGATCTGCATTTTCTCCCAACAATCACCCCAGCATTCTGATTACATACACTCTCTTGAGGTGGTTTGATTACCCCATAATCAGCTGTTTAGAGACTAATCTTTCAACCCAGATTGGTCTTTTTAGCTATCAACCAATTCATTTCAAGTAGAGTCAATTTGACATAAATCACTTCCCAGAGAGAGACAGAATGAAGAAAATAAACTACCAAGAAGATGCTAAAATGTTTTCACTTTATGAATCAATCATTAAGCAGCGGTAGATTATTGCTGCAGTGTAATTATCTACCATTGCATTTAGCATTGTTACTGCTTAGGTCCACAGATACATCCAGCCACTCCAGGGTTACTGTTGTTAAAATATTTACTTTATTACTTATCTTTAGTATCACATATATTTGGTATTATTAGAATTAAAGCAATGATTTTCTTAGCTAATGTCAAGGCTAAGAAAATGAACATTGAGGTTTCTTTCACGAGTAATCAAAACATCTGGGGTTTGTTTGTACGTGTGTACTTAAGTTTGTCTCTGTGTTTTCACATGGTGAATACAAAGGACAAGGTGAGGGGAGCTAAATACAATAGAAGGCGGTGCAGTAAAGCTATAGGAGTTTATATCATGTAATAACTCGGCCTGGTATGACAACACTGAGTGTCTGCCCGAGGAGGCTTGTGTCATCCAATATTTGCAACAGACTGCTCTGCAACTTCCACTAATACATAGTGGCCAGTGCACTGTTCTCTGTGTGCGGGGGAGGTGACATCAAGGCAGGGGATGCCGGCAGGCTCAACAAACAGGTCAAAAAAAAGCTGTGTCATAGGAGTCTGGATACCCTGCAGGCGGTAGAAGAGGGGAGGATGAGTTCCTCCGCTCTATCTTGGACAATGCCACCCACTCTCCCTACGATGAGCTGATGCAAGTATGGAGCACCTTTAGCCTCCAGCTCATCCGCCTGAGGTGAACCATCAAGTATTTCAAGTGCTTATTTGAACAGACTTCCATGTGGCCACACAACTCTTACTTCTGATTCTACAATAGCACCAGTTTTCACCAGTCAGCAGGAGAGTGCTAAAGCCTGGTCGACAGCAAAACTGCATAAGTTTACCTGGACTGGACTAATCTGCACATCCTCTCTATACGTCATCCAGTAGTTTTGAGCATGTTTCTGCACTGATTGTATCTGTAAATCTGCACGAATCAAACCCTGGAGGAATAAGTCCGTCACTACCGCTACTGAGGTGCCTTTGAGCAACCACTTAACCCCAAACTGCTCAGTGGCCAACAGATTGCTGTACTTGGCAGCTTCCAGGTGTGGGTGTGTGAATGCAAAGCAGGGCATTTGTGGAAAAGAGCCATTGTGCTCAGATAAATATAGGTTAAAAAAAATGCACATCTGTGAACACATGTGCATCTACTGACACTATAATCTGATTAACTTGCGGTACGAGAGGAGAGCTAAAACCAGAAGCAAAGGAAAAAAAGAGGACATGTGGAGTGGGAGAGACTGATGGACTTCAGAGGGGAGAGAATTAAGCTCCTGAAAGGCTTTTGAGAAAAGCAAGCAAGCTTGTTTCCGGTTTAGGGTGAAGGGAACATTTCAGAAGATTACAATTACAGTTGAGAAGATTACATGCAGCCATGGTGTGAATGCAAATCAAACTGTGTAAGTTGATATACTGTGGGCCAAAAGGAAAGATTCTACAAAACCTTTTTATTAAGGTGGCAATCAATGCTGTAGCTGACATACTGGATGAAAATGCTTTTAGTTGCCAAATACTCCCTCTTGGCTCCATAAGACCTCAAATTGCAAGTCCATGAAACATTGACGAGAGCTTTCCTGTATCACAGCTTATGCAACAGCTATTGTGGTGCATGCTCAACAGGCTGTTTCCTCTCTACCTTAAATGTGCTTCTGTCAGCACCTGATGCAGCCTGTAAAACCTTTTTTTATTTCCTGACAAAGATGCCACACACTGAGGTGGGGGGGGGATTAGGGCTAGTGAGGAAGAGAGAAAGAGAGAGAGAGAGGGGAAAGCCACTCTACTTGCTCTACTCTCTGGGAAACCAGTGTGCTGCTGGCTGCTAAGTTACAGCTCTGCCGCTATGCTACAGTCAGCGCCTGGCCAGCATTTCCCAAGATGGTTGCATAACTTGGAATAAATGAGGCCTTCCTCCTCCACACCAATGCACAGCTAGCTGATGCCACAGGGAAGAGCAGAGCAACAGGCAGCCAAACTGTAGAGCATGAATCACACTGTTGAAAAATAACATCTGTGAGATAATTTATCGATCACCATCGAGCAAAAACATCCGTTCTTAATCAATCGTTATTACTCCGGATTGTTCCCTATCTCTGACCTCTGACAGACAGAACTCAGATGTATGGTGAGAAAAACAAACCACCATCCACTTGGAAACAGACCAAATCAAATCAGGTCAGTTACAGCGCTGTCAGATGATTCACATTCAAACTGTCGAAAGGTTTACAATGATACTGGAGGGCCAAAACAAGCAGGGAGCTGATATGAATATCATGAGCAGGGACTGCCAGCTTTCATCAACCTCAGTCTCTCAGTCTTGAATAGTAGATCCAAGCAAAGCCATTTTGTGATGAATATTTATTAAGTAAAGAATCAAAACTGTCCCAGATGAAGCACCGGCCAAGAGTTTAGTGTATCTCAACTGCAAGTGTTATCCTTGATGGCTTAATCAGAATAAAAACAAAGCTGAGGGAAGCTCTACAGTTACGAGTCAACCACCTCAATGGAATAAAAAAAGGATTTACAACAATGAAGAAGTGAAACACAGATGCGTAGTTGGCTAGCTTAACAAGCTCAGTAACACTGCGGTTGGCCACACTCCATTTAAGGTCTTATTCAAGTTAAGCTGTTTACATGTACTTTTCATAGCCTGTGATTTGTCTCCCTGTCGCCACAAATAAACCTAATTAACAGAATATTCCTGTATACCTGAGGTGTCCTGCCCACGGTTAGAATAACCTGCCAAAAGGAAATCATGAAAGCACTCAGCACCGCCTTCTTTATTTTTTTATTTTGATTTTTTTCACAAAATAATAGTATTCAGCAACTTCTTTGCTCACTAATTGCTAGACAGGGTCACAGGAGTCTACTTCATATCCCAGCATGCACTGGATGGGAGGCAGGCAGACACTTTTGGACAGGTAGCCTGTGCACTGATACAGTCACTGACATTTAAACCTGTAGTCAATTTAGATTGACTGTGGGAGGAAAGACTGGACTGATGAAGCCTCTTAGACGAGTGGTGATATACAGTACCTTTACTAAACTAAAACAGAAAATGGAGTTGTCTTTGGCTTCTAGATATGAGAGTGAACTGACATATGGAGTATCCTGGTTATGATCAGGTTTTCGGAATACCCTGGCTACGTGTTGCGCATGTTAACACCATATCCTGCTTTTGAGAAACCTGGATATGCTAGCTGGAGCGCCCAGTTCTTGTGTTTACTCCAAACAAACCAGAAGACAAGTACAGGGCTCGACTTGATCTGTTTAGATGGTGAAATGCATAAATTGGCATGACCTGGCAATAACTTGAGTAGCAAAATGAATATTTACTGGCATGAAATAACCAAAGCGTCGTACAGTTAATAAAGCTATCATCACTAGCAGTGCTGCAGATACAGCACTTCTTTCATGGTAATGTGTTTTTGCTCATAAACACAGACAGCAGTGAACATTATATAAGTGGAAAGAGTGTTAGACCTTGCAACTGAGACAAAATCATATTCAATTGGATGTAGCTTTGCAGCAGCGGCTGCATTTCACCTTTTGATATATCCGCCCACTCCCTCCCACTGCTGCTGCTCTCTCCTCGGCAGGCAGACACTGGCTGATGTTGTAGTGATGCCACACACCCTGGACAAGCCTCAGTCTCTTCTCTACGCCCTTCAGTGGAAGAAAACGCCAAATAGGGAGCTTATGGTCCATCACTGCTCACTGTGCAGCAGCCTGTAAAGCCTCCCACGCTACATTGATTTGACCCAAAAGATGAGGTCCTATATCTGTAACATAGTCGTATGTAAACCGTTAGGGTTTATGTGCATCTCAGACTACATGTATCTGTATACATGCTGTACATTTAAAGTTAAATTGCAGAACAGTAGAGAAGAGCAAAATGATTAACTTGGGTCTAAAATAAGTTATAAGGACCTCATGATCTTAGGTCAGATGCACTGACAGTGTCTCCCTTTGAGTCCATAAGTTCCAGTTAGGGTTGGGTGATACGTTTAAATTTTCCAACCGGCCACCATCAACAACCAGCAATTGCCGTTATATTCACGCAGATGGTGGGGGAGTCCCCACTTATTATGTTCACCTTATTTTTTGACATCTGCGGTCTTTAATGTGAAATCTAATTTATTGAAACATTTCAGCCTATAAACTACAAAAAAAAAAGTCTGATGGCGTCAGATGGATCGATCCGACAGCAACCACTAAAGACTGTCATTTAGTCACGTGCATTATGTGGCCCAACTGCAACTGTCGGTTCCTATTTGCGCACGCTTTGAATTGCACTTTACAGGTGAATTATTTATCAGGATGAATTCTTGAGGAGGCAGACCATTAAATTAGCTAAATAAAATAACAAAAATGGTCCAAAAAAAACAACCGGCGATGGAATCAGCCAATAGTCGATATACTCGTCCAATCACCCAGCCCTTGTTCCAGTCAGCCATGTGAGATGACAAGAAATGGTATAATCCCTTCCAGTCTGCTCCTTTTGTAGAGTACTAATCCTAACCTTCCCGTAGTTTCAGGCAATACACCGAAATATATCACTGCTGATGATACAATATGAAAAAAAACAACCTAAAACCCAGGTGTAGGAGGCTTAGGTTTGGCATCTTGCCTCTTCTCATTCAGGTCTTGCTGTAAATGTTGACACATCTCCATGGAAACTGCTCATATGTACAGTATTTAGCCATTGCAGAAGTCTCACTTTACAAGGCCTGTGTGTGTGTTTGAATATTGAAACATCTGGAACACTTCAGCCCTCGTAGTTGAGTAGGATGTTTAAGCCGCTGCCTACAAAATGTTTACCTCAATATATTGATCTGAAACTATGACCACACAGAGAATACTACTTTATTCTTCATGTGCTATTATATGTGTCCATACTACATGGCTACAATGAATTGTAAAAGACAGATAACTACTCAGGTACCCACTACCCAGGTGCTTGTATTAAACTGTAGGGAACAACAGCTGAGGCTGTGTATTTAAAAAGTAGACAAATGTCCTAATTAGAACTACACTCATTGAATTGCAAACCTGAGGAAGAGGACAACTGTACGCTTTGTGTCATTGAATATACCCCTCATGCAGTTACTGCAAACAAAACACAAACACGCACAGTCCAGATGGACCGAGTTATGGTAAACCACAGGCAATGAAGGGACTCCATGGTTCACCAGAGTTAGCAGTGCATCTCATTAAAATAGTAAATAGATTGCATATATGTCTGCATTATCAGTCTGTGTTTGAATTTCCCCAGCTTGCATAAAACCGTTACGGCTTTCAGGACTTTTTGGAAAACATACCATCTGCTGTGGCTAGAGACACTAGCTAAGATGTGGATATCAAGTGCAGGGGAAGTCACACTGTGGCAACAACAACACTGACAGAAAACATCCAGAAAACACAAACAGTCAAGCTCGATGTGTGTCAGACAGGACACAAGTGAGGCTGGGAAACAGCGTTGCTATCACATCACAGGTTGTTGTCTAGCAAATGTATCCTCACACATAAAAAGAGTTGCTAATGCTGAACAAAAACTGATGGGAAAGAAACTATTATTGTTAGCACCCTTGTTTGTAAATGTATTGAAACACCATTTCATTTAATGTACTGTAGAAAGTTACAGCAAAGCAAACATGCAGATAATGTACCGTAATCAGTATAAATGTAATACAAAGTATTTCTAAATGTGTATTAAAACTGTAATTGATACTATTGACTAATACTATTTGGGCAGACTGTAACAATGCTTTCCTAATACAACAGATTATGCCAGTGATCTCGAGTTATTACATTACAGGTAGTGAAACGTCTTATCTGTGCACAGACAAAGCAGTACAAAAAGTACAAAAAGTACAAAAAGAAAAAAGAAATCACACAGAAGCAAAGCTCATCCCAAATTTATTGTGCTGTTTGATGATTGTTTTTTTAAGCACGAGGAAACAATATGAAACGAAAAATGAGCTTCTTCCAAAAATTGTCCTGGTATCTGCACCTCATATCTGCAACAACTGCAATATTAAAGCACAAGCCAGGCTTTCATCCTCATTGTGTTTTGACAGATGTTTAATTCAGAGTGCCTGCTTTGACCAGACACTTTGTCGGCTTTCATTACAGCAATAGAAGAGGCATGCTCCTGCAAAGTATCTCATACATGAACCTTGACTAAAGCCTTGTTTTTACTCACGCGAGACAAAGTGACGTGGTGTACGAGCTTGCATAGAGGCGTTTATGCTTAACGTGCTATCCGTTGCAGTTTTTAATCTGTTTTTATCTAATAATTGTGGTGGCAGTCTCTCTCCATGAGTTTACAATCATTTGACTGTCCCTGTGGTCTCTCATGGCAGGTTCGTAGAGGTGCTTGTAAAGGTGTACCAGCTCGGCCAGTCTAGCTTCGAAGGCGTCCATGTTGAAATGAAACGTCTAGTTACAAAAATTCGGCGTGCACAACCAAGTTCAGTGACAGCTTCGCGGCGGACACTGCGTAGAGCATGAACCCGCTTAAGAAGCAGTTTGAGTGATCCACAGTTTGTGGAAAGGCATCAGCATGGTGCAGCTTGCCCTGGCCTGCAGCGAGTACCTCTGCACAAAAACACACTACCCCCCGTGTGTCACACATCGGCCTTCATAGCCGCACGCAAGGACAAAAGTGAAACAATCGCTGTAACTCTCTGCCACCCTTTCATATTTATTCTAGCAGCAACATCATCGCTGACAATGATTGGCAGCTTTCAGCATGCTTAAGCAAAGTCATCCTGTCTTCCCACACATAAAGCACAGAGACACAGTGACACTATTGTTGTTACCATTATTATATTTGAATGTGATTTTTATAATAGTCAGATGTTATTACAGTATCTAACAACTCTAATTGTTAGGATCTCAGTTTATTATTACAGACATGTTATTACTTTGTGACAAATGATCATCCCACAGTTATTACATTAGTTGCTCGATAGTCTTTAGCAAAATTACGTTTTTAGTACTACATTTTATTTGAACATACAAATATGTCTGTATCCCTTACAAAACATCTGCTTAGTGGTTGTTTCTATGGAACTACTTCACTATATTTGAGGCTTTCTCTCTCTCTTATTTTTCTTTACTATAAGGATGTTTTTCTTATTGGATTTTTATGCAGTACAGGCCATGATACAAAACACCCCCCTATGTATATTTACAAACATGTTTCATGCAGCATTGCAGAGAGCGCTTCCTTACAACACCTCACATATTAGTGCTGTAAGAGTAATACAGATGCTACTGTATGTGTACACTACAATTTGGTGTTTTCATCTAACTGGAGACAGCCAACCCTTAAATATAAACACTGAAGATGTTATTAGGTTATTGGGTTGAAAGTGTCCTCCAGATGGTTTAATATTTGTCTGTGGGAATATTGCCGTAAGGAAAACACACACTTGAAAAATTGAGTTTTAAAATAGTTGCAAATTACTAATCTACACTCGCACCTTATTTCAGTGGCAAAGACGAAGGCGTATATTATATGTAGTGAAGTCAGAGTGAGCAGCCGTTTAATCCATTAAGTACCAGGAGCTGTATGTTTTTTCCACGCTGCCACAAATAAGCTGTATATCTTTAGTGGGGACCTCTATGTCAAGGAAAGACTATAACCTCTCTTGGTGCTCAGGTCTAACAATTTGCCATTTTTTGATCCATGTCTAAATCATCTTCAGCTCGTAAATGTATTCAGCCGTGTAGATCATTATTTTTCATTTATTTTCATGTTGTCATTCTGCGTCCACTGCGGGTGATGTGCGGTAGAAAAGACGCACATTTTAATGGCCTATTTGTTACACGCTCTTCTGCGAGGCGTCCAGGTAGTAGTAAAAGCCTAGCACTTTGAGGACAAAGATGGATGATGCAAATTGAAAAATGTTTTTCTTCTTTCCTCGCTGCCAACATGTTCTGTCATGGTTCTGGAGAGGGTTTCCACGTGTGGGAATTCAGAGGTGCACCACTCTCTTAATTAGGCTGTTTTGTCATGTACCGCTCCATCTGTCTTGAGCCTACTGTAGCAGAGAGAGAGAGAGAGGAAGAGCGAGACAGAGAAAAGATGAAGGGTGGGGTGGGGAACAACTCCTCCCCCAATACCTGTACAGGCTGCACCAGATTGTCAAACAGCCAGTGTGAAATGTTGCGCTTTAATGATGGCTAACCAAATGAAAAGCACATGATCTATAGAGGACATGCCCTCCCCCTGATGGCTGAAGATGGATTAAAAGATCCTGATCAAGCAGAGGCAGAGAGAAAGTGCCATGAGAGGAGTCTTACAGTAAGCTATATAAAGAGGGTCGGCAGCAGACCTAAACAGCAGGATTGCCCCACCCAGCAGCGCTTGTTAAGATAAACAAAAGAAAAGGAGGGTGCTGAAATTCAAAATCAATTCCCAAAAGGAAAGCCTGTTTACAGGAGAGTAAGATTAGCTTGCACATTTACTGTATTACCATAACTTCCAATGGTTAAATTAGCACACACGACAAATTAAGTTTAAAGCGTTTAAAGAGTATTTCTTTTCATTTCATTTAAGAGTTTTTGTTGGAGATCATGCCCACTAATCAACAGGAAAAAAAACTGTCAAGAAGCCCGGCTAATTTTCAGCAGTAAAGACTAAATAAAGACAATCTGTAGCCACTTTCTGAAAGAAAAAGATCAGCTTTGACTGACCCGCATTTGTGTTGTTGTTTTTTGCCTGTCTGTCACATGCAACACCAAATATCATCGAGCACATCTTGACACAGCTTGGGGGAATGATACTATTCACTAGGCAACAGCTTTTTGTCATTGGAGGAATTACTCTTGTCTTATTTTCAAATCCTTAATTTCATTGTTGGTTAAAGTGTTCTATTTTTGCAGATGTCTGTCACATTAAATGCGAATTGAAATGTTTGTTGAAATAGAAACGGATGTGTTCCCTGATTCTGATTTGCTGTACACACGAGCAATATGGCAAACTCGACCTAGCTCTCCAAAGTGTGGCTAACCTTAAAAAAAGATGTAATCACTGTGTCAATATAATTTCATGCAAGGCAAGCCTGTCTTATGCTTGTCCTGCAGCATGGTGTAAGAATGCAGATTTTTGATGACTGCTGTTATAATGCTTCAAATCAGCCAATTTAAATATAAAGTGTAAAACAGCACTCAACACTCAGCTTATGCAAGGCAGAGAATATTCGCTTTTATTTAAATTTCATATACACACGTTATATTTCAATAATATTCTAGTAATTCATAAAAACAGCAATTGATAAGCACAATCTGAATCAATTGAAAAATCGAAATGATTCCGCTCTCTTTCTTTTGATATCTTATAGTATCTCTGCACTGCTTTGACTCACAGAATAGCAGACAGAGATAATAACTGTCAGAGAGCCGGCTGAGGGGAACCTGCGACCACCAGGTCCCAGGACTCATTACTGACGCTGTGCTGCGACCTTCAAAGTGGACGTACCTTGATGTACAGGAAGACACACACGCACAGACATAAACAGCCACATCGCTTTTCAACATCGGTTGGTGTTAAGCTGACAGAGGAGGTGAGGAAGCCAACATTTGGACAACCATATAGGCTAAAGCTCACCTGGATCACAGACTATAGAACAAGACCCAGCGGGGGGGGGCACCATCTGCTCCTAAAAACACATATATTCAACACCAGCATGTAGCCTTCAGATGCAGCACTTCTAATGGATGCAAAGTCCAAACTGTATAGAAGTCAATCAGAAAGACTCACACCAGAACATAAGGACTCAATACCTGATTTGTCAGTTTTGAATGTGCGTCTTGAAGGGATTAGGGTTATTTCCAGAATATCTTACTTTAGGTATATTTAGGTATAACAACAGGTATGTTTGGGGGTTTGTCTGTTGTTTACAGGTCTCTTATTGATTGTGGCTTGATTGTTCCGACTTAGCTCCCCCCTTGTTGCCCAAATGTACTCAATACCTGAGGTGAACCCCCCCCCCCCCCCCCCCAAAAAAAAATGATGGTTCATCACAACCTAAATCTCAGGCAATAAATAACCACCACTTGCTACACCTAAGTCTCTCAGTATCCAGTAAACAATAACAACTCCAGGGCTCCTGATACAACCTGTGCCAAGCAGCAAGAAAATTAACAGTTCTGTGGTGTTGTTGTTGTTGTTGTTGTTGTCCATTAATTTGTTTAGTCTGTTACTATTCACACATCCATTCATTGATTTGTTAATTCATTGTTTCACATTTTCTATGAGGTTGAAATAAGAGCTCAGTCAAACAGCCAAATAGGTAAACTTCTTTTCCGGGTGGTTTTATTTTACAGTACACTACTTTATTAACCTTAAGGTAATATTACATTATATCTCATGCCCAGCAAGCCAAATATCTCTGCTACTGTCAGTTTCTCCTTAGCATCATTGTGCACCGCCTGCCAGTAGAGCATCTCATTTATTGATTGGCAGTGTCGTCTCAAGACAGACCGGGGTTTAAATATGCATTCTCTCCAGGAGGCAGAGCTCGTGCATTGATTGACTTTACCTGGGATCTAAATACAAATACAGGCTACAGCACACTTCAAAGAGGTAACTGAGTTCATGTCCATCTATGACGCCAAGTGATGTGGTGTCATGTCAAACAGTATTGTGACAAATTCTCTTTATAAAGGATGATATTCCACTTTTCAAACTAAGTCATTACTTCAAAAAGGCGCTTTGAGTCAGTATTGTTATATTATTCAGTAATTAACAGTTGTGAAACCCAATCGACAAACCAATCGATATGTCTGTGTGACACCAACTCTCATAAGAGTCCAAACCTAAAAAAGAAACAAAAGAAAATCCTCAACCTGCGATCCAAAGATGTCCATGTGTCACAAAATCTCTCACGTCTAGCCTCAAGTTTCTGAGTTCAAGTTCAGCCTCAAATCTCCTTAAACGTGACAATATTTCAGCTTTAATGATGACTACAAGTAGCTAACATCAGCGCTCATCTCTCTGCTTGTGTAAGTGATAGTGTTTCTCAACCTCCCAGTGGCGAGAGAGACGAAATACTGGAAATCCTCTGTGGACTTTCTTCCTTTGACTACAGAAACACCTGCATGGCTGTCAGCGTGGTGCCTTTTAAATCTTCAGCGTTGTCCATTCCACATGAAGGAGCAGACAGCTGTTAACAGCTCTGAGAGGTCCCTTGTGAGGCTCACTGCATTAGACAATTACACGGTACATGTTAACGTCTACCGCCCGCATGTAAAAGACTGTTAAATGAGTCATACTGTAACGCGTTAATCGATTAATAGTTTGTCTTTTTTTTTGTCAACTTGTTGCTTTTCTTTATGCTATATGATAGTGGATTTAAGAAAGTAAATATCTTGTGGACTGTTAAAATAGATAGACTGTGGTCGGATAAAATAGATAATTTCAATATGTCACCCGAGGCACTGTAAAATTGAGGCACTGTAAAATTGCTATGGTGCTATGCTTTTTTTATTTTACTGTTTTCTGAGGTTTATTGCCATATGATTAATTGATGAATTTCCCAATAATAATCAGCAGACTAATCAATAATGGGAATATTTGCAATAGTTGCTGCCCACTAACTAATTTTTAACTTAAAAATACACTCAAAAATAGAACACACTACTGCCTTTATTTTACATAACATGCATAAAAAGAGGAGAAGGAAATTACACGCCAAATACAAATACTGATTGCTATTACTAAGAATATGAATCACAAGTTACTTTTCAAACTACAAGGGATTTAAACTGCCAGTAATATACGTACTGTATGGTCATAAATCCCTCAGGTCCCAGTTTATACTGGTCCTGTCCAAATAAGGAATTAGTTACACAGAGTAACATGAGACTTATTTCAAAACAGCTTACCCTGCATACGGCTACTTAGCTACTGCAGGACGGCAGGACTGCTGATAGCTGCCGAAATGTAAAGGATTTTGCTTGTTTTCCTTTTATGGTGCTAGTTTTCACTCAATTTCCCAGGAACGCTACAGCCAGGATGAAAGCCTTGAGCTCCTCTGCTGATTAGGTTCAGTTACCTAATTAATCAAAAGGGTATATAGTCTTTCCACTCAACTATGTTATGTATTCTTATGACCGCCTTAGAAAGGACCAAAATGTGAATTCCCTGTGTTGTGTGACAAATGCAAAGACAAGCTCTGAGAGGGGGTTTCACTCTCAGTTCGTTTGATCACACTTTTCTTTCTTTTTTTTGTCCGTGTCAACTTTTCAAGGCTGTGAGTGACGCAAGAGACTAGAAAAAAAAAATATATATTTTTAGTGAGTGGGGGAGGGGTGTGTGGTCTGTTTTGAAGGGGCGGGGGTTTGAAACATATCCTCATGTTGCATTATAGGTGATGACAGTGTGGTGCTGCATAGTGTGATGCTGAGATGTTGGGGAATCCCCTGGATAACAGTTTCACCACTGTGGTGCAGTGAAGTCAACACCAACAGATCCTTGAGGAGAAACACAGTGTTTTAATAGCAAACTGTCTGTGGCATCTACTTTTAATGTTTGACTGTCGCTTCTCGCTCGTGTTTCCTGATGTTCTGCACTGTGCTTTCCACTTGATCACTGTGAGATTTTACATTAAAGCACTTGTGCAAATTTGGTAATTAATTTATGCAAACATTAACAAGTATTTCAGTCATCATACTCATTGTCACATGGGCGGTAATAATATGAACTCCTCACAACTATTCTAAAGAATAAAGGAGCTGCAGTGGTGGTTTTTTGCCAAAATTTGCATCATTTTCATTAATAAGGTGCATGGAGAATAGCGCACAAATCTCAGTACTCTCAGGACGTGGCAGCTGACATTTTGCATATCAAATAAGCACCCTGACAATACAATTAGTCCTCTCCACCACAGTGAAGAGGCTTCTCCTATTGTGTGTTTTTGGGCTGTCCCAGACAAAAAGATCACAATCATAAGAGAAATGCGGTGAAATCTCTGGTCCTCGGTCAAAAACTGTGGTCCTAGGTCGCACTGTGAGACAAGTTCGCCATCAGCCGAGTGTCAGCAATGTGACTGCTGCTACAAGCCAACCAATACAACATGAAATGACAGACTACACTGGCGAGCTAGTGTAATATTTGACCTCAAACGCCGATTTGGCCTTCCAGGTAGCCCTCCTCTCCCTGACCACGACCGCATCCTCAGAGCTATGACCAAAACTTTTATTGTTTCACTACCGTTATAAAACACGAGAGCGCGTTGATGACATGTCTCTGCTTGCATCTGGGTTTTTTTATGTACACTGTAGCGCTATAATTCAACAGCCAATCATTACACCATCTCACATGCCACAAAATTGACATCATACAGTCGGACACAGACTCTGAGACCCATCTCACACAGTGTGACATGCAGTGAACTTGTAAGACGGTTATTGCATAGTGTATAGGCCCCATAAGAGAGAATCGATGTTCTTGTCCAGCAAGGCTAAAGTTGAAAGATGCTGATATAAGGCTCCACAAATATGTCACCAAGAGCAATTTCTGTGCCTCTTTTAGTTTGATTCATGCTTTTAGAGATATCCAGTTGCAACATGTGGAGTTCCAACTAACTTTCCATTAATTCCTGGAACTTAATTATTCTGCACTGTACTGCATTTTCCCAGATAAACCTAGTGATATCCAGCCATGCCAAGATTTGAGTTTCATGCGCAGAGGTTTTAAGATTTTTGTCAGCCACCACCTTGTTATGTTGAGGTGGAATGAATGCAGGTGTTGGTCCAGAAACAATATCCCGGTTCCCAAGGAAACAGTTTTTATTGAAAGTATTTTTTAACTAATGAAATGGATTATAAAAAAGTATCTGAAGCGGCTTGTGACCTGTCCACATAAAGGTCATGCCTGCAGCTATGTAATTATATATGTTAAAAAAAAAAAGGAGAACCAGAGACTTCCAAAGACAGAGTAGCATTAGATGCAACACTGCTCATTCCTCATTTCATCTCCTCTGTTGCTGTCCCACTTTTGATTTACACTGCAGGCTTATAAGATGTGTTTTGGCGTTACAGTCATGTGCAGCTTTAAACAGTTTCTCAGGTGCCATGGCATTTCTTGTTTAATTTCAACTGAAAATTGTTTTAAATCCCCTGATGTTACCTTGTCCCGACAGTCTCACATGCTGACCGAAGTCAGCTAGAATCTCATGTTGTGCTTAATGATTAATTGACGCCATAGTGTGAGGTTAGAACTAACTTAATTACAGAAATAAACAAACAACCGGTAACCTCTTATGCATTATTGATACTGTGCATATCGGGCTTTGAGAGGGAAAACACAGCTTCCATATCTGGGGCATTATCTGGGTTTGTTTTGGACTGAAGTGTTGTGTGTGCCACACATATTGATTTTACCGCAGGGAAAGTGATTTATCAGAATTACTCAAGAACGCTGGACACCATGTGCATAAATAATAAGGCAGCGCAGCCCTCATTTAATCTGGTCGATCTCCTCTCTCTTGCCTTTAAGACTGCATATACACTCACTCATTTACAGACAAGTATCAGTGAATGATTTCTCTCGTGTCCTCCCCTCTTCACTCTTTCTTTCACACTCACACATAGCTTCTACTCTAGGGATGAGGGGATTTGCTACAACCCGTTTGTGACAAAGAACTCTGGAAATAAAACCGAACGTAGAGAGGAACAAGATGGCTGCAAAGTGACTGAGACTGATGCCGTATAGTACCTGCAGCATGCAAATAATCCTCGCAGGAAACTACATGTAGAAAGATGGAGCAGTAAGAAAAAAGAAAGCATAACAGACAGCCAAAACGCTCAGACAATGACGAACAAACACGTTTCAATTTCAAAAAAAAAATCATGGTTTCATAATTAAGACAAAGTAGTTCTCTGCAGTGGCTAACCCAGGTCTCTTGGTTCATTTCTGAATGACAACTCTTCCTCCGTAATTACGTCATTAGATGAACAATGCCTCTGCAAATGGCGAGTTTTACAGGCTATGATGGGTAATGTGCTGCTGGAAAACATTGTTTCACACATTGCAAAAATGGAACCACCTTGGATTTAGTCCAAGCTTGTTTTCTTTCGTGCCCTTTTAATTAAGACGCTGAGTGGGATGTTGCACGCGTGATTCAATGGTATTTAGCTTGTTTCAAGACAAATAAATGATGATTCACAATAATGTCTTTATTGTCTTCAAGCCAAGACAAAAAGGTCAATTAAACAAGCAACATTTGCTGACATTATATATTTTCTCTTGTCTGTCAATGGATCTATCAACGCACAGTATGAGATTCTACCAAAAACCTCAGAATAAAGGATTCCCATATCTCGTCTTTCAATATTCTCCTCCAGAGAAGAGACACACAAAACGGTTTCCACTATTTCAGTTGTTGTGCTTTTCCACAATAAGCTGGACATTTCTCTCCAAGAGGGTTGGGACAGTTCCAGAGTCTTATTAATTTGTTCTCATTTGGCTGTCTCACAGTTAGCGCACTATGGAGGCAGGCTGCTAATGAAATTAAAAGCAGGATGTGGAGATAATTACAGTTACAGGCAGATCAGCTGCTGTTCTGAATCCATTACCATGTCATTTGGCTGTGATGGTGACTTCTTGCAAATTTTCCTCATGACAAATAATGAAGTTATCAACATGGCAGCCATATGTTATCCACAGTGATGATACTGTAGGTGTTCTCACTTTGATTACAGGAAATAGTTTTTAACAATGACTGCGAGACAATGGGCCTCTGGTAGTGAATATAAACAAATATTAATTCAGCTCAATTAATGGTATCAGTCCGGGCTACACCCTAAAATAGACTCTTTATGAGATTAATTTACATTAAATGTTATTGAAATTGTAATTTTCAAGTTATTTTAGGGGGTTTGACGGGGGAGGGCAAATGAAATGAACTGAAATGTATGTAATTTATTTTGTCACATCTACAATGTCTGGATGTGTGAACTACAGTACATAGAGAGAAAAGCACCTTTGTGCTGTGTGCTTTCTGCATACTGTAGAGATGAATCCTGTGTTTTAACCTGCAAGCAACAATGCAAGCCAAGACCGCAAGTGACCTTTCAGTTACACAGCCTCCATTTGAGCATGCACTCCGTTTGCAAACCACCCTCAAGGCAATAACAGCCTATTGATCTCACACAAAAAGTTTAACTATGACTCTAACTGTGTGTAATCTCTTGCTGTACTTCTGCTTTTTCTCGGCAGCCAATGAGAAGGAAAGTTTGCATCCTTCTTGGGAACTCCGGGGCAGCGATGTTGGCTCAAGAATAGCACTGCGATGCTCCTCCTGGTGTTTGGTGAGAAAGATTATGTATTCAGTTTTCAAACACCCACAGCAGGAGTTCAAGGAACTTAGCCTTCACTGTGCCTTTTTTTTTTTTTTTTTTAAAAACATGGGTATAAGGGTATCCTTCACAAAAATGCTAAGTGGTTGCCAGGCAACACCAGATATGTCAGTGGGAGACAGCTTGCAAGGTAGGGCTCACTTACAACTTTGCACTTATCCTAAGAGGAGAACGAAGCACCCGTAAATTAAGAGGAGAGTGAAAGAGATAAATACAACACAAAGCATATAAGAGCAATACGTTAACTGGAAGTTTTACAGCTTGCAAATACCAAATGTATCCAAGAGGAGCACGTGTCCAGATCAGTCATCTTGACAGATTATCCTGTTCCTCCTGATAATTAAGCCACATGCTGCTGCGGTGTTCACAGAGCTGTCTGGCACATTAATGAGCCATAAGAAGATGCTAAATGCGCCATAAAGGGTGACACAGACACTTATGATCAAACACACCTCATCATATCTTCATTCATTCAACTGCCTTTAATTTTTGACATGCACATTTCATGCATGCACACCATCCTGGTATTAGGATTTGTCAGAACAACTGAGCATTACATCTTTTTCCCCCCAAACATCAAACAGCATCTCGTTTGGATTTAAAGTTTGGGATTTGATTGCCGGTACCTCAAAGGAAAACCCGGCTGTGTGTGTGTGTGAGAGTCTTTTTGCTCTCGCTCTAAGTTACTCTACAGGCTTTGTCTTCAGGATTTTTGAAAGTACAAGCCTGTCACAGCACCAGCCCCGATAAAAACAAGTGCGATGACCTCGGCTGTCAGCTGAGCAGCCCTCCTCGCCCCCCGAGAAGGGAAAAATAGACACTGTGGACGTTCGCAGACAGCAGCAATGGACACTGGGATTACTCACAGCACTATCAAAACACAGCGGATGTAATGCAGCTGTTTGTTAAGGTGACACCAATTGTTTTGAAGGTGTTTCTGCTTTATTAGACAGTACGGTGAGGAGAAAAAAAGGGAGAGGAGAAGTGCAAAGGGATGACATGTAACTGTTTGTGTGGGCCTGGAGTATCAATACTGCAATGTGCGTGACTGCCTAAAAAAAACCTCAAGTGTCTCTGCTTCTCCAGTATAAAATGTGCCTTCAGGCACTGTGTTATGTGAGACTTTTACCCCAGGCAGCAAATAAATCAGAACACACACACAGCCACACACATACTGTATATACAGACTATACATACAACCATTGGCCTGTATCTTTGCAACCACACATGTATAGTAGTTTGCTCTAAAACAAATCTCATAGTGATCAGAAGCAAATGTCATCTTTCGAGGTGACAGTCAGATGTCTCATGACCATTTGAGGAGGAAGCAAAGAAAAAAAATCTGTGCCCTTTACCCCTAATTCCCGTGTCCACACTGGCCTTTTAACTGCTCAACCATGACTGAGTGACCAACGCAGCTACAAGGCCTAACAAGTCGAGCATAAGCGACAGTCAAAACAGTTTTATTATTCCTGTATTTAGCATGGTGATATATTACCTTTTCAGTGGTTTCTGTTGTATCTCTGCTGTAATTAGCTACCATACTCACCCCTATTGTGCAAATGTGACTTGACTTTATTGTTGGTGTCAAGCACAGGACACTGTAGCTGAAGAGAACCGGGAGCAGGATCAGAGGGAGAGGCTTTCAGAGACTGGTCCAGGAGGAGTAATGTTCTTCCAGCGCTGTAGCAATTCCCACTGGTAGCTCGATTAGATAATGTCCCTCTAAACTGTCCATCTTTGAATAACATTCAAGACTTAATTGCACCTCCCGTGTGTCAAGGCAGAGTCCTTGTGTGAACAATCAGCTAAACCTGTGTAAACATAATGCGATGTGAATCAATCAACCAGCACAGTGTTATGTGGCATTTTAAGAGCCGTGCTGGCAGGAGGACGGTAGCTTCATGATTTTAAAATCTAAAATGAGATGTGGAGCCCCTCCCACTACCCATCTACAGTGTAACTTCTTCAACTGTGGTGGCAGTTTGCAATGAAGGTTTTTGGCTTCGGTGTGTGAGGAAAATGAAAAATGGATGTGTGACAGGCTCTACTTTTTAGTTAGGAAACCAGCATGGCTCCTCCCTACATGACAGTGTCAAAAAAATGTCAGACTTTACTGCCATCACATTGAAAATGGCAACATTTTAAAAGTCTACTGGAGACTCGGAGGACTGAGCCATCAGCCATGCCTTTTTAACATCACAGCTAATCTGCTCCAGCTCTTGTTCTCTGTGCCGCACACTGCCTAATGAGGCAAAAACCACTTGAAATGCTTTTTTAGCAACAAAAATGCATGATGATGGCCAATCTAGCAGCCAAATCTACAGTAGATACAGCATAGGCAAGGCATCACTGACTCATCACACAGTGCTTCTCCAGAAGTAATGGACAGCTGGCAGCAAGAGTCCATGTCATGGAGACAGGCCCAGCCAGCCCGGCCTCCCCCCAAGGTCACAGCCAGTCTCTCGCAGAGCACTGGCACCAGAGCAGCAGATGGTGGTGAAATGATGGCCTATCATTACTCATCCACCAGAGAAGATGGCGTCCATTGTCAAAAAAAATTCTGCTCTTTGCTGGTGTAAAGTTTTGGAAATGTTTCCATGATCAATTAAGTATTTTGTTGCTGTAGTTTTCCCTACGTTAATGTGAGGATGCACTTCTGGTGAAGGTGTCCAAAAGTCAAGTCACAATACAGAGTGTACATTGTAGATTATAGATGGTGGGATGTGCCTTCTAATTGGCTAAATGCACACAGAGTGTGAGACTGATTGCCGGACAGCTCATGGTCCCTGATGGGCTTCATCTGAGGAGGTGTTGGATATATCTGTCTGGAATGTTTTTTGCTCCTCAGTTTTACCTGATGAAGGTCGAAGGACAGAAGGTTGTATCTCTAATCGAATTTATTGCAAGTAAAAGGACAGTGTGCGGGAGTTGTCTCTTAAGCACCTGTCTACACCTGTCCACATTTAAATTAAAACTTAGGGGTCATACATAGGGCTACAAGAAACTATCGTTTTCATTATTGATTGATCTGCTATTATTTCTTTTATAATTCAATCAATTGTTTGGTCTCTTAAACATCAGAAAATCCATCACAGTTTCCGAGAGCCCAAAGTGACTAAAATTCAAAAAGATATTCAGTTTACGATGATACATTAAAAAAAAAGAGAACAGCAAATCCTCACATTTTAGTCTGTTCAAGGTAAGCCTGTTCTCCCCAGAATGACCATGGACGCTGATGCCTTGACTGGCTCCTCTTTCCCGACTAGCAGGTCCTCACATCTTTGAAAATGTTGTAGCAAATGTTCAAGTACTATTATTTCTATAAATAGACCACTAATTCTAAACAGTTCATTTCCTGCCTCTGTGTGGTGACTCATATCATCCGCCATCACAGCTGGTTTGTTAAATTGGCAGAGCAGGAACATTTCCGTTGAACCGTACTTGGCTAAATGCAGACCGCGAATCGGAACAGTACTTTGGGTTTGTGACCAACGACAAAGTCCACAAGAGCTACAGACAAGAACGCAGACTGAGGACTACCCTCAGAGTACAAGACCCTTTTCTGTTGTCATACATCTCAGACGCCATCTTCATGCTAATGAACAATATCAGACCACCTTCAAGCTGTTTAAAGGCACAAAAAGTTTCAGCGTTGAAAACTTTATTGCCATAGCAACCAATGGAATGAATTTGGCTCTTTTGGGCTAAAAACAGAATGGAGATGCACTTAATGCAGCACTGTTACAGAATCAGAGGCTTAGTCACCACCTCCCTAGTGCGCACACACACACACACACACACACACACACACACACACACACACACACACACACACACACACTGAGACAAACATAGTGAACTGCATCTCAGCAGGCGATTGGAGTTCCCTTTCTAGCTGTGGGACGTCTGCGAGTGAAGGGCAGAAGGAGAACAAGAGGAATACAGCAGAGGAGGTGTCTGAAGGTTGGTGAGTTTGTTGCTGGTGGATATTTTGTATCCTCGAAGTGCTAATGTTATGTACAAAGATGAGGCATAACAAGTTTAAACAACAACACCTCTGGGTGCGTTCAAGAAAATGATATAATGAGAAAATCACTTTTTTTTTAACAGACTAGGCAGTGGGTGTGTAAAACATTTGAAGCTTTTAGATGTAATGTGTTTGAGGCAGACGCTTGCAGAGAGTAGAATCTTTAAAAAAGTTAAGATTAATTCTTTCTTTTTTTTTTCTTTTCTTTTTTTTTTTTAACTGGCTCCAAAAGTAAAACAGCAGCCAGCCCGAAACACTTCTGCTCTGATTGACTCAAACGGTCCTGAGGGTTTTGGTGACAAGAGACAGCAAGACCTGGCCGAGTGTTTTCTCTCCTTGTCTCCCTGTATCTAGGCAACAGCAAACCGCCACGATTATTACATCATCTGGCAGAGTGGGCCTCCCATGTATTAATCTCTAAGCAACACTTAGCCGAGCTTAGTGAGCGAGAGCAAAGGGTGCTTCACATGTAGAGAGGGAAGGATGGGGGACAGAGCAGAGGGTCGTGGCACGAGGAAGGATTGTGTGTTTGAGTGTGTGTGAGTGTGTGTGTGTGTGTTGGGTCAGTTCACATCTTCATTTGAACCATTTCACACAGTAGCACAAGGATGATTGTATATTATACTTTGCATGCTTCTGCAGAGTACTGACGGAAACAGTCCTGCTTCAGTGGTTTATGACCTCTGTCGGGGAACTGTAGTAACTGCAGCAACACTGGCCAAACTGGGTAGAGTGGTTTATATTTGTTCTGTTTGTAGAACACAGCGTGAACACAATTTTGAAGGCCAGAGATCTCAGTATGTAATCGCTGAGTCAGTGGTGCAGATCAACATCTTGTCAGCGCTCTACCGATATATTAGTTATTTTGGTGCTATGTGTAAACTCTTACTCACTGCCCTTTTAAAGCATGAGAGATATTGTATATTCTTCAAGAAATATTGTATATTCTAAAAGACCAAAACCAACAATTTATTGTAATGTGCCAAATAAGTATTGCCTGTGTAGTCCAACTCTAACATAGCTTATTCCATAGACTTCATTGTTGTCCCAAAACTACTAAAACCACATAAACAGGCTGCACCACTGCGCTGGGTGACGAGTTTCTTCATTACTCTGAACACTGACATTGTAGTTTATTTTGACTCAATCCTACAGATGCAATCCTGCTGCTGTAACTAGAGCACCAAGCGTGTATTCATTTGGTGTATATAGTCCCCCCAAAAAGCACTGTTTCCTCCAGTTAGAGTGATGAAAAACTTTGTTTTAGTAGCGTTCATACACCTAGGTGTTGTAAGCCTGATTTGGTCTGTACACATTTGTCTTTAAAACCACGTCTCGCAATGTATTTTATAAATAAAATAGACATATTACATACCTGTCTAGGTGGAAGAGGAATTCAGGATCCGTTTTGAATCCTTTCAAATCCCACAAATCTCTCCATCTCTTGAATGGCCGACCAAGGTTGACTCATGTTTTTGCCCATGCTCTATCACTGTCCCTTTTTTTTTTAGCTTTTTTTTGTTCTTTGCTCAATTATTTTTGTATCTGCTTTAAGGGAGTTACTTAGCTTTGTTTTAATTCATTCATGCCTTCAGTTGGAACGAATAGGCTTGGGGCTGAGTGCCGCTGACATGAAGTCTGAAGAAAATACTGAAATTGTTGGTTTCGGTCTTTTCCACCTTGTGGATGATTTTATGATGGTATGACAAGCCTCGACTATTTAAGATAATAAAACAGGAATCAGGAGGGCGAATGTTATGTTATTGTTATTTATATATGGTATTAAGGGCCCAATCTAACGTATTTTACCATCTGAGGTTGGGTATATTCATATTTGAGTCTGACCTAGAAATTAGGTTATGCAAAATACTGGTCTGTTTTACAACATTCATAAACAATATTAATGTAAAACAAACATTTTAACAGCATGAAAAAATATCCTCAAAAAAGCAACATAACAATCTTAGGGTACTGGTTCTGTAGCAAAATTGTGTGTAAACAAACAGGATGCCGTACTCTCTCCTTCTACTTGCTTGCACCCGCCAACAACACTGCATGAATAATACATTTAATGCATCAAGCAGACTAATAACTAATACAGTTTGTCATGCCACCAAATGACTATTAGCTCTATTTACTGACTTCTTAATCGGTTTCCAGAAACCAGTGTCGTATCATGAGCACAAGATGTCTTCTTCAGCCACCCTTGGCCTCTTCATGTAATCAGATGTCAACATTCTGTAGCCAATCAGTGCTCAGGTTTTTAAGTGTGTCTGTATGTGTGGGTGTTGTTTAAGCCCACAAGGAGCTTTGACCATGTAGTTTTATGTGTACTGAAACCAGTAATACTATATACTATAACAACGTGCTTCAGAGCTTCACCTTAGTGTATGTATGTAATAGTCATGTTATGTTTGTAGGTCATGTGATTTTACTGTACACTTCACAGCGTCCAGTTATTTTACTGAACTCTGTCTGCCTCTACTTTTAAAAGGGCAATAAGGAAGATTTGTGCCGTCCAATATTGCACAAAATGACCTTAATATATCTGACGGGGGTTGATAGGATTATTGATAAATACCAATGACTCAGTAGTTACTTGGCCAGGAGCTGAGATTTGTAGCTTTCAAAACTCAATTTCTGGCTTGCACTCTGTGTTCGAGGAAATCCTGCTTACTTAGCTAATATACAGTATTTTCACATTTCTTTACTGGAATGACACCCGAAGGCCTTTTATTTATTTAGTTTTAATGGAAGAGTTACCTGGTGTTTTGTTCTGTACGTTGTGTCCTTCTTCTTAGGATGTCCCTGATCCTCAGAAAGTACAGTAGAAATTACATTTATATAATACTAATTTGCTTTCCAAATTAATTGCTCAATTAATTTAGCAATGATGAGACAAACTTATTTTGCCATATTTCCATCATGTTCTCTACATTTTTTTCACCGTTTGAGGTTTGACTGGCGTATAAACGCACATACATTCGCATTTTCTTTTGCAGATTGCAGAACATTTTATTTTACGTGATGCATTCACATCCTGAATCCAGCGTCTGGTTCGGTTTAGGCAACAAAAGCGCTTTGATTTATGTTATGGTTTGGTATAAATGTTTAATGCTTAAGATGTTTTTTTTGTCTCATGCTTCAAGTCACTTTCCTCACAAGGTTGTGGAGTAGCTGTGCTTTTACAGTCAAAAGTCTTACCAGAAATACAGAGAAGGGATTCAAACTGTAGTCTTGCCTCCACGACTAAAATTCTTTTCATTTTCTGTCAAAAGTGAGTCTTTTCTTTACATGGCTCCAGACTCCACTGACTGAATTCTGCAGCCAGTGACTGACAGGCTGTTACTTCCAGCTTGGTACGGCTGCTGGCTACATCTCAGTATTTCAAACACTGTATGAATAAGACCACATACCAGAACCTGTAACTGAAAGAGAAGGTGTTTTGTCATTCAGGACGTTGAGCTTTGAAATGTCCTGCTTGTTGATTGTTTGTCTATAATATTAATATCATTTATTATATATCCTTTATAGTCCAAAACACTGCTCTTCCTGATGTGATTAACATTTAGTGTAGCACTTTTAGCGGCTTGACCTCTCTCTCGCTTTGTTCTTTGATTTGCAACCATTTTGATGTCCTGCTGAGGTGTTTCCATCAGCTGTGTTTTTGCTGCACACAAGCAGCAGTGTGGCTCTCGCACTTGAGTGTGATTTGTCAAAGCCGTCTGACATTCAACAGAAGCTGTCTCTTCTTAAGACACCAAGAACACACTGCAGTGACAGAATATTTTAATAAAGATGCTGCTGAGGGAGATTACACGAGCACAAACTGGGTATTTCACGCAGCAATATTTCTTATTATGCCCATCTGCAGTCACAATAGCAAACTTTTGTCCTGGTTTCAGAGCACCTTGGGTGGCTGCGTTGCTGTTGGGAGGAGTTTTGTTTGGGGATAATGGCCTGAATGAATAGCAGGTCCAGAGGCAAATATGATTCAACAAAAATCTAATCAGAACCATTCAGGGCATTAAGTGATTCTTCTAAAATATTTTTTTGCAAGTACAAGAAAAATTGGTAATCTGTTTTCCAGTAAAAGCATGCAAGGTAATTCCACAGAGCTGGTTGTTTTTTTTTTCTTTCATGCAAACAAAATTCAACAGCAGCTCATATGACGGATTCAGATAAGATTTTATTACGATCATCTGCTCAAGCATTTTTCATTTCCCTTTTACAAATAAATACTACGCTAGAAACTGAGCTCAAAATGTGGACCACAAAAAGAGTCTTCTCCAGTAAGAGTGTCTGACGTGGATAATGTATGTCGACACATACTGTACCTTGACGGTGTTTCTAGGAGAGCAGTTCATGACTGGAAAGCACTCGGGGAGCACCCACCTCTACCATGGATGAGCAAACCTCCAGCTGTCATGCAAATTGGCTGATGAGAGCCATGATTTTTTGACAATTCCCAAATTCTATCTATGTATATTGAGACTTTGTTAAAGGAGGTATTGTATAAGAGTCGAGTCCACTGAGGTATGGTCATTTAAACTATCAAACTCTGCAGCATCACCTGGAGTCTAGACATGTTTTGTCTACATCTGGTTGCAGAGTGTATTGAAGGGTTATGGAGGCGTATCTCAAAATGGCCGTTCCACATTTTATCATCATACATTCATCATGACATGTTATGTATGTAAAATATGTTGCTGAAAATCAAAATGTTCCTTCTACATCTCTGTTCAGGAGTAATGTGTTAGAATGTGTTCAAGTTTTCCACCAGTCCACCATCAGTGCTCTCTTTTCCAGAAAAAAATCTGTATACCTCATTAGAATAATTCTTCACTGGTCACCTCACGGCTGATACCCAATCCATCAGCACCAGCGCTGATATCAATCTGGTTTGACAGATCAGTATGTACTTAACAAATGGCTGCATGGTGGCAGATATCCGCACCAAAAACATAGTGAGTTCTAGGCGGTAATAAACTGGATGCTTTCAAACCCACCTGGCTGTGTGTGACACTTCCCGACTCGACATGGTACACTTGAGAATCCTGAAAGGGATCGTAGGGTATTGGTACTCCGCAGCAAAACGATTCAAAAGAGCAGAGAGCTTTGACTTTTGGTTTTAGGTGCATCCTTTTACTGTCTCTCCCTCCTCTCAGCACACGCATGCCTGGTCCCTAAAGTGGTCTATGTAAAAGCCCTGCACACAGACACATAACTCTATAGGTCTAAATCTACACTGTTTCCTCAGTGAGATTATGTGAGAATTTATTGTAAGATTTGACAAGGGAAGTGGTCGAGTTGCCCTTAGGTGGTAACTTTCTTACCTTTTTTAGAGGAAAAAGGCTTCAAGGCTGTGTTTTATTTTACAAAAGAAGTCTCTGGCTACTCTGCAGTATTAAAGCAGCAACAGCACTTTGATTTATTCTGGTCAGTTACACATAAAACTTAACTTTTTACTCTTGTTTTGGTGGAAGTAAAAGAACTACAGCATGCCGCCACATATCTTGCTGACAATCTCCACTGCCTCTGTAATTTGTATTTTGAATTTTGGTGAGTGGCAATATGAATAAAGATTGTTCGATCCAAACCACTGAAAGGCATATGTCAACACTTTTCACTTCATGCAGACTGGTTTTAAGGAAACCAAGACAAGCTCCAGAATTTTCCATAATTAGTTTTGAATTAAACTGTCACCACCAGCGGGGAGCCAGACTGTGTTGTCACCGCTTTCACCTCTGTGCGCCATGACACATCAGAGTACAGGCCACAGTCTTTAAGCCTCTTGTGTTTCTGTGGTGACAAACAGATCTATCTAATCCCACGCAATTAAAACGATTAGCGAACGCTGAGGCTGCTAAAAGGCCTCAAACTAAACAGTTGGGATTCATTCATGTGCCAGCACACATTTGGGAAAACTCTGCACTCTTGAATTTTAGTTTGATAAAATTGTGTAGAGAAATGCAGTTTTTTACATTGTGCATGCATTCACCAAAACCTCATCATAGCAGCAAAAATGATCCAGGAAAAGCAAAGAGTCCTGTATTTACTGAAATTGTTTTCTCTTGAAAGGATTACGATTTGAAAAATGAATCAAACTGCTAAATGGACTCAAAAGTGAACTCAAGACTCCATGAGAGGCTTGATGGATCCCTGTTGAGTGGAATATCCAGCATTATTAATATTCCACTTCCATGCTCAAGTTGTGCTGATGAGCCAAGGGTTTGCTGTTCAGGCCAGGCTGAGGGGGCTGTATGCCAGCAGCCTGCTAGAGTCAAGTAAAAAACCTCTTACATAGGCTGTTTCCAAATGGGAAGAGCCTTCTGATTAGAGGCTGGTTAGGGATTTGCCAAAGTGATTTGAAAGTTGAAAGAATGGTTGAAGAGTGGAAGTCGGTTTTTTGTTTGAAATCAAATATGAAAGACGGTGAAAACACTGTTTTCGCAAGGCTGTTCTGTTCTTACCACCTAGAATCCTGAAGTAATAAAGTTTTGACAACATACAATTATTTGGATGAAAGCGAATGTCAAACCAGATGTTTTTTCCTCAGTACAAACACCTGCATTTCACAGGTGTTTCGACTAAACAACTGCAAAGTGCTTTTCTGAAGACGGCTTTCTGTCTGTCGCTGTGCATGTGTGCTCACATGTTTCCGTACATGATACAGCATGTGAGCTTCCAGCTGAGTAAACCAGCTAAGCGGTGCACCCTGCAATGCCCTGCCGCGGCGTTCAGGCAAACCCCATCCCCCCCCTCCCTTTGCCTGACTGGGCGCTGGTTTGGCACATTAGTATTAGCACTCTGAATTCCCTGTGTGGACATGTACCACCTGGCAGGCATCGCCGCCCTGCGTGAGTCAGAATACCCTGGCCATTAACGCACGGCAGGTACCATGGCACTGGCGAAGGATCAAGCCCATGTGGTAATGTTAACCTTAGTGTCCACACACACACAGCTTCTCTCCCGCCCCGATTTGTACTGATCCTATAAGCGCTCCCCAGAGTGCGCAAGACTGAGACGACTGCTACCACCCAGCTTCTTTACAGGCTAACCCTGCACACAGTATATCCTATTATCAGCTATGGAGCTGTTCACTATGGATGGTGCCAGGGAAAAAACATACACACCCTCAAATCAATTTCACGGATGATGGCATACCGGTTAAAAACTACATGGGTCGATAAAGCTGATTCTGATCTTTTTTTTTTCTTATGGTGTGACTTTCAAATGTAAAATCAAAGACTAAAGCAAGAACATATTTACTTTATGTATCCATGTATTCCATTTATTTGTTAGGAGATGTTTGTGTATTGTAGGGAGGGCCGTAGCAACAATTTTAGAAATACTGAAGTCATCCAGATGCCCACCCACCTGAAACAACCTACCAAACTATGCCACTTACCAAACTCTGTCAAATTTGCGGAGCATTTGAATAATAAGAGTTTGACACTTTATTTATTAATTTAAAGCTGCAATAATCGTTAGTTTTATAATAACAATGTATCAAATGATAATGTGAAAACAATGTGAAAGGGGTCGCTCATAGCGATAAACTTGCAGAGTGTGATTCAAGTGTGTTTCAGCTCATTGTTTAGCTGTCCGTCCCACAACGTTTGGTTCATCGCTCTCGTAGCATCCTTTTCGGAGCAGCTGTTTTCTGTGAAAAACACCCACTGTGCACTACCTGCTCAGCACCAACTGGCAGACAGACACAGCTAGTGACTAGCTGGTGAACACAGTGGAACATTTAGCAGCTAAAGAGCCAAATATTTCCCTCAGGAGTTGGTAGAGACCAAAAACAGAGCTAAAAGGAGAGTAACAACTCCAAATGAAATGTTAATGTTGCTCCGTGTCTGATGGATGTGTAGATAGGCAACTGTTTGCTCACATGCAGTTGAAAGAGTCAATTAATCAATTAGACGAGTGACCGAAAACTAATCCGCAACAATCTTGATTTGTTTAATTTCGTTTTTAAGCAAAAATGCCAAAAATTCACTGGCTCCAGCTTCCACTATGTGAATATTTTAGGTTCTCTTAGTCTGTGATGGTAAACTGAATATCCTTGGGTTTTAGCAGCTGTTTAGACAAGCAGTTTAAGTAAGCAACCAATTTAAAGTTCATCTGAAAAGTTATGACAGGCCATATCTTAATTACCAGGCCCTCCTGACAAAACCAAGCAGTAACACCCAAAAAACTACCATATACGGTCGATGAATCAAAGGACGGATCTACCCTTCAAACAGATGCAGGCTGCATATTGACAGGCCAGAGCTTCAGGATTAGAAACCCTGTTGTTACAGGGATTGCCCTGGCCTTCATACAGCAGGGACCCTCTGTTCAGGTCTGCACTGCATCATTCTGCCAAGACAGAAAGATCCTTTTCACTGCTATTTTCGACTCTCTCCGTCCCTGTGGTGGCCTCTTTGTCTGGCCAGAAATCACTTGTCACCTTTGTCACCTTGTAAGCAAGACCAACAGAAGCCTGAGTTTCTGACTGTACAGCCCTAAGGGGATACACACACACACACACACACACACACATACATATATTTGTACATCAGATTACATTGTTCATAGTTTACATTTTCTGCATTCATTACATCATCATGTCTTTTCACCTTCTGTTTCTCCGTCTCTCTCTTCCTAACCTCTATCGCCCTCCTGATCTCACCCTTCTCTCTCACTCTGACTCACTATCTCACGTACACAACATGCACACACATAGACACACACACACACACATACTCAACAACCACTCAGAGGATCACACACGCCCGATAATTCAGCCTCCGTCACACACTACGACATACACAAACACGTTCGCACTTGGACATTCACTACAGCAGAGCTTCAGGATTAGCAGCTACTACTAGCATGACACACCAGGAGAGAGAGAGAGTACAACACACACACACACACACACACTGGAGATACTGAGTTGCAACACACTCACACACACTTGCACATTCACTGCCGTAGAGCTTAATACTACCACAATAGCATAAGTACATCCGTCAATGGCACGATATGTGTTTGTGTGCCTGTTAACACACCGTTATATCCCACACACACACATGCACACCCTGGCCCAGATCCCTCTCATGAAGCAGCACTGTTTGGTAGAATGTACAGCAGAAGGGAGGGAAGAAAAAAAAAACGCTACAGCTCCTAAGTATCTCCATGGAAACAGGCTGGAGGGAAGCATATTCCACTCGGCGTACTGTCAGAGTGAGGATGAATCCAGTCCTCATTAGGGAAGCCAAACCACACCACACACCAGGCGGTTGATTCCATTATTAATTGCAACAGCTTTTTCCACCCCAAGAAAGCCCCACACACCTGGATGAGGGGTTTCCACAAAGTAGTCGATACACTCCAGCTGGCTTATTGGACTTCGACAGGCGATTCTCTCCTCAGGCTGATGAATGGAGATTGTATGATTTCACACGCTAATGCAGTCTCATCCTTGCCCGTCATCGATTTTCCTGCACACACCTCACATCTACTATTGTCCCTCCTGGAATTGCGTACAGTAACTGACAGCTGACGTGGAAAGTGGAAGTCATTCTCAAGTCAGAAGCCTTGATGACGCACTGATAAAAATACACAAAAGCAGGGGGATTCGATTTAAATAAGCTCTCTCAATTTCTAAGAATTTGCTGTTGATGTCGCCTCAAAGTCCCACAGAGGTAAAAGCGTAAGAGTCAGAGTGGCTCTCGCTATAGGTCATGTGCTGCAAGATGTAGTGTAGTGCGGAGAGGCCTTTCACTATTTCAAACAGATATTCAGTGACGGCAGGAACGCTCGCATGTGCCATGAAATTAACAGCGCAGAGAGAAATTCAAGGTTGACACTCACCAGCACTCACTTTACATACAGTATGTGGTCATACCAACATCATGTCGTGTCATGTGGCTAATATACATGTTTACACAAAACATTTCTGAGCCAAAACATCCAACTACATCTCCTGACAGTTATGCAATCGCAGTCATGCACTTAGGTCAAATGTGAACAGAAAGAGTACACGTTTCCACATGTTCTTGGTGCAAAACAATAAATTCTATCAATTGTGCTTTCTACTGCCAATATCCGGCTCACTCCTCTGAATGCTCTCTATATTCAAACTCATATTCACTCTTCCACTCACTCATACACCCACACAGCTTCTCTCGCTACCTAACATGGTATTGTACCAAGCACCACTAGGAGGGATTAAAACAGGGAACTAGGATTCTGGTTATTTCCATCCATCCAGCTTCTCTTCGTTTTTTTCCCCTACAGGACAGAACATCAGGTGCCCAGGAAAAATTAAGATAACAGAAGTGAGATGAAACATTAATGATTCCTTGGGTCACTGCAGCAGCAAAAGAATAAGGGTATACTATAGACAAGAATACAACAGATGAAACGTACTGCTGAGTTAAGATAGGACATCTGATTAAATCACTTTTCAAGCAAGAAATTATATATTCTCTGGTTCCATGGGAGGATTTGCTGCTTTTGGTTGGACGAAGACATGATGACATTTGTCACAATATACTGACATTTTATAGACCAAATGGTTAATCATGAATCTAGAAAATAATCTGGTGATTCATTGATAATGAAAAGTGAAAATGAAAATAACAGCCCAAACAATAACAGTTTACAGTTAGAGTAAGCACAGTACAGAACACTGGAACTACAACTGAGTATTCATCTTGAACATATTTTTGCTGAACATAATGTCTGTCAATTTTACCTTTTGTATTGTAGACACTGACAAGAAGCAGGAGAAAGTGCCAAGGTGTCACGAGCAACATGCAAGATGGTGACAAGACAGAGAAAAGATGTGTAAGTTGTAACAGTTTGAGATCTATTCATTAAATAATCATTCAAATGTAAGTTAATTGCAGGATCTCACTGAAAGTGTCATTCCCTGAGGTGGTTGTCCTCAACACCCTAACTTTTCACTCTGAAAAAACTGTCACTGGTTTATTTCCATTGTTACACAGACTCACATAATATGTTAGTTTTATGTTTGCAGTTTAGAATTAATACTAGGTTCTGTGGTGGTGTGCACAATCATCACCACCATGAATGAAGAGATAAAGAAAATGGTGCCACCAACAGAAAATCAAGCTTCTTCAACAGAAACCACGAGTAAGTAATCATTCCAGCTGTGCCAGTTTGACTTTCAGGTGATGTATTGATCATCCAGCACAGCAAAGCCTGTTTAACAGCATGGATAAAACAACATAAATGCTATATTAAAAATGATTCGGTGGGTTATCACTTGAATATCAACAGAACTCTGTGGTATTTCTATTGTTGTCCTGCTCTGCACCCGGCAATGAATCAGCTCGTCAGTTAATGGCTGGTTAATCATTCCATCCTGACCTCCAAACCCCCGCAGCAAAACAAAGAGAGAAGATTTTTTTTGCCATCAACAGCCAGATGTACTGCAGTTTTTTAATCCTAAAAACAAACACACACACACACTCTCTGTGAGTAAAACTAAGAGGGTATATAAACAAATTAGCCATTTTATAAACTGTGTCAAATGACTGATTCACCCATTCTCAAAATAGGATACAAAAAAAGCAAACCGTTGTGTCCTACAGAGATTTTGGACATGACAACTAAAATAGTCGTTTCAACCAAACTGGACCACCGTCAAATCCACTGCCAAGTGTCAGCAGAGAAGGAGGAGTCCAGCTAGTTGGTCCAGATCTCAACAACTACTGGCCAGATTGCCAAATCTGGTTTGGATATTCATGGTCCTCAGAGGACGTGGAAGTCACTGGTCCCAGCCAAGAAATGGGCACATAACCCCCGTAAAACAACAAGTTGTCATTTCTAACTTTGGTTCCAGCCTTTGTGCTAAGCTAGGCTAACCAGCTGCTGGTTCCAGCTACATATTTACTGTACAGACAGGAGAGTGGCATCAATCTTCTCATCCAACTCTCAGCAGGAAAGCGAAAAAGCGCATTTCCCAAAATGTTGAACTGTTCATTTAACCATCGTAGCAGCAAGACTCTAGCTAAATCAGCCAGTCAGTATGTTCACGTCCATTTCACCCAACATTTTCGTGTTGTTGCGTGTAATAAACACTGCAGCCTCTAGGGGCTGCTGGTGGGGTTTCCACTCGTATTCTTGTTGGGAGCTCCAAGCTTTTTGCAGGGAACTGGCTAAATGAGGCGTTTCAGGACGCCAGTGTATCTGCTGGAGAATCAGAGCAGTAAAAAGCCGCCTGGGAGATGCGAGGAGCTGAGACTCTGCTCCTCTGAGATCCTCCTCTGCATCCTAATGTCACACATGACAAACGACCACCTCAGCCAGACACCTTGCTACACATGAAAGCAGCCTGATTCAGTCCACACAGCTGTCCGAGTGTGTCTGTATCTATGCATATAGGTGTCCCTTTAGCTCAATGTATGTACAGTGAATTAGGAGATGGAGCTTGTTGCAAGGGCAAATGCTGTATGTACAGTTTGTGCCTGCATGCGTCAAGACACGAGGATTAATGCTTCTAGTGATAAAGAATATCTGTCAATCCTCTGCTGCATCACAGGACAGTTATAAAAGAACCTGGCCCGCTATCTGATCTGTATGCAAACATGAATGAGCGTGATGGTACATAACATTTTAAGCCAAAACAGGGTTTTTTTTCAGGTCATAACCAACGCATTTGTGCTTTTCTGGACAAATGAATGAATACAGGAGCTAAACGGAGCACAAGACACTGTCAAAGGTTTGACGACACATAGAAAAGCCCTGAAGCCCTGTCAAACAGCAGAATGCAGGATTTGGATATCGCTGCAGCACCAGCTATTCTCCATTTCTTATTATGGCATTAGAAATGGTGTGTGTGTGTGTGTGTGTGTGTGTGTGTGTGTGTGTGTGTCTGTGTCTGTGTGTGAGAAAGGTGAAAGTGATGAACCCTCATTAGGTCACTTACAGGTTCAGGCTTTGAGGCTTCAGACCCAACATGTGATTGAGAGATTGAAGGATTTAAGAGGGATCGCAGCGTTCAGCTGTTGGCCAGCAGGTTTCCGAAATCACAGAGTGATGGAGTAAGTCCCCCCACACCCCCTCCCACCAACCTCATGCCCCTGTCCCCATCTACCTGCTGTCGTTATCCTTATCTCCCCCTTTTTTTCCCTCTCGTCACCTTGAATTCCTTCTATCTATGACAAATGAGGCATGAAGACAAACACAGATATTCAGGAAGAGGGTTTTTTGCCATCTACAACCAAACCGAATCTATAAAAACTATTACATAATGATTAACTATTGGTACATCAAAGAACATAGTCTGTCAGTTATGTTGAAGCCAGGGATTCTGCCGACGTTAGTGGCCATAAGAAGATCGATGGAAAGCTGTTTGGCCAAATTGTCAAGATGAAAATTCCCTTGTTGCCCATCGAGAAGCCCGGTTGAGGAGCAATCCCTCCCACCCTGCTGGATTCTGTTACACACACATACATATGAACACACACACACACACACACCTGCCCGGATCGCTGTGATTGAGGGGGGGAGAAGAGATGCTTTTCCTCCTAAACTGAAGACAGATGTATTTTGTCATATCCAACAAAAGATCTGTCTCTGAGAGCTTTTTTCAGTCTCTATCCATTGCGAGGAATACTAATGACCTAATCTGCTGTGGCAACTTCTCATCTACCTGTTAAATTCACACACACACACACACACACACACACAAACACAAGGCTGTAACACTTCCACAGAATATGTCTCAAGAAAAAAAGCAAAACCAAAGACTAGAAACGTTTTTTTCTGGATAACTCCAAGTCCTCTTACCTTGCAGCGAGTCTATGTTCCGGAGACATTGGAGCACATATGCGGCGCGTCTTCACACGATGACAGGGAAGCGGCGGACAGTCATGCAGAGGTGTTTCACATTTGAGAACGGAGGGGGAAAGCAGGATTTCTCCTCTGTTTTTCCGTTCCTTTCTTGTTATTTTTTTCAAAGCCCTCAGAGGAATGGAGCACTGACAGAGGAGGAAGAGGAGGAGGAGGAGGAGGAGGTGGTGGAGGAGGAAGAGGAGGAGGAGGTGGAGGAGGAGAAGGAGGAGGAGGAGAGGGAAGGCTAAGGAGGGAGCAGTCTGCCGGGCTGGGCTGCTGTGGATCACCTGGAGCAGTGTTGGGCTCCGCATTTACTCCTCCACTGCAGCAGTGCGAGGCAGCGGCGCGAGCTGCATGTTGCTCCCACAGATCACCGCAAAACAAGGACACGGAGTCTCCATCTGCTGGATTCAGGATTCTGCAGCTCTGTAGCTCCACACGCTTCTATCCCCATCAGCATGCACACTCATGCTGTCCCTCTTCCCCTCTGGGTTTCTATCTGCATCTCTGTCTCCCTGTGTGCCTTTGCCTCACACTCCTTTTCCCTCTCAGGGGGGTTTATAATAATTCACAAACGTGTCCCCATGTTATTTGGCACTCACTTTTCCTGGACGCGTGTCCTCGTACGGACCGGTGCATGTGGTCATACGTCTGGCGCTCTTGGTAATAAAACGTCAAGCTCAATAAAGCCTCAGCCAACCTCACGCGCTCCCTGCGATGACATCACTGCTCCGACCGAAAAGGGAGGGAGTCGTTTCCTGGTCTTGTCGGGACCCTGCTGACGTCACCGAGATCAGACACGTTTCTCAGACCATGTGCAGGTGTTTTAAATGGCATACAATCCATAAGAAAGTTACACAAAACTAAACAACAGGATGCAGAGAGGCTCGCCAAAAGTGATGGTTCCACTTCAGGTAAACACCACACCAGATCCAAGCAAATTACATCACAAAACATGAACACATTTCCTGTCTCTCAAAGTCCTGAGACTACCTCTTACCCAAACTGGGACCGCAAATTCCACCAACCAGCAGAACACTTGAAGTCCGACCGCCCTCACATTCCCCTCACGTCCTCCCTCCTTCACCAGTCTCTTCTCTGTCCTACAGCACAGCAGAGCTTCTAAGGTTGAGAGACAATCTGAGAGAGGAATAAATACAGATTTGGAAAGGATCATATTGATTTTAGGCCTAATATACGACTTATTGGTATTCTGAAGGAGAAGAAGGGCTGCTCAAGAGAAATATGAGTGGTCCTTCACTAGATGAAAAAGACATATCAGCAATAGCAGAGAGAAAAGAAGGGCCGCTTAAATAAGGACACGAAACACAAAGCTAACACACAAAGATGTAAAACCTTGTGTGTGTGAGAGAGCTCGTGAACCTAGATGCCTTGAGAAGTGGAAAAAGAAAGTTTTCTACACTTCTTCTGTTCACTGCAGGTGAATGTCAGGGGAAGGTTTTCACCCCACAATCCTCTCTTGCCAACTTTTAAATGGTCGTGATGGATCTGTAATACGTGTTGTGGGAGTCATTACGTGTATAGATGCTGCAATTAAAGAATATGAGGACCAGGTGTGCCCTAAAGAACAAACATTGTTTTCTTGAGAAACAGTAATAGCATTTCAAGTTAATGTCCAAATGTTTTCCATTCTCCTCCAACCGAAAGAGCTGGTGGTTTTCTGTTATTCAACTACAGACAGTTGTGTATGACAAGTGGACTGAAACTGGTCCTCTTTAGGGTGGTTGATTACAGTATATATTGTCAGATGTTCCATTGTTATTTTGTCAACCCCTAATGGGCACCAAGCTACATTTTAAAGTGTTGAAATAAGCTGCCTTCTTTGAAGCTACTCACAAAACCTGTCTCAAATAAAACAAATGAAAATAAAAATGATAAAACAAAATACAGCATATTGCCACCTCAGTTTGCTAAAACATTGTGGACACAAATATCTAGATTAGCTAGAATTATAGGGGAGCCATAGATGCAACAAAGTGAGAAATGTGATTTAAATATAAAGAGCTCTCCAGATGAGAAGTGATCCCACACTTTGAGCTTTTACCCTCAGGGAGAAACTATAGACACGTAAAAGCCATCAAAAATGTGTACAGTGTAAGTCACTCTTGCCGAATGCAATTAGGATACTGAAAGCAGCCTCCTTATGATTTGAGAAACACTTTCGTTTTAAGAGCATAATCTAAAAAATGAAAATGCGAAGATATTTCACTCTATAGTGGATATACTACTTCTCCGGTAGTTATTTCACCTAATAGCCATCATAAATAATGAGACTATAGGGACAACACAAGAGCTGATACTGTGCTGAAATTATTATGATAGTTTGCATATAACTATAAAAAGATCCCTTATTTAAAGCGTTTCATTTTATTGAGGACATTTCCAACAGCAGAGAGACACAATATAATCTTCGTGCTCTAGAGATTCCTTTGCATTTAGTCCTAACAAATAATCCTAATTAAATAAATACTTTTTTTTTTTTTACACAGCACACAGTCTGTAGTGGATTCTCAAATGGACAGTTTTTGAAATATGTCATAGCAGCATCGATATGTTACCAAGTAAACAGCCCCACCTAGTGGTGTGACACTCATCTGAAGTGCTTTAGGAAATAACAGGGATTCACACATTTGTCCTACAATTAAAATATATAATAATAATAATATATATAATAATATATACAACAATTATAAAACAAAATGTTTGCTGATGTGCTAGATTAAAAACCATAGAAACAATGGAAATGACAAATCATCATCATGCTCATTTTTAAAGCTTAAGCTCTTGCACTAAAAGTCATAAACAGCATCACGGCTCCAGCTACTCAGCCTGCTTGCTTTATATTCCTTAAAATGATCCAGTCCACACAGTCATTAATATTCTGCCTCAACCTTGAGAAAGTGATGAGTAAGGTATGATCAAGAGCAAGTTCTGCGGATGGCTGATAAAGAAAAAAGAAAAGAAAAAAACTCAGAACAATTCTTTAGGTTATGCACGTCAAACAAGCAGAGATGTTCCCGTATCCACGTTCACTTCATCTGGAGCCTTTGTGCTGACAAAGCCTGTAAAAGCACAGTAGGACCCTACACACGATTAACTCGCAGATAATCTCTGATGTGTGCTTGTGCTGAAACTCCACTGTCAGCCCATTTCTAAACCTTAAAAAGACATTTTCAGAATGCAATTAACACATGTATGACCGTTTGAGCACAGCAGATGCTGTCAAACCTGAGCTCCTACAGTTTTTATCTGAGGATGGTGACGATACTGCAACACTCCAGACACAAGCTAAAAATGAGTGTTGGGCTTAAATGTGTAAAATGTACCTGAGATATTAATGAGCAGAACAAAAAAAGTGAAGCGTCTGTGTAAAAATAGCCCAACCTGACCTCAAAATGTTTGTTCATTGGTGAATTATACACCAACAAGTCATGGGAATCATGAGAATACTTTTGTGTCGGCCTGTGTGGTATTTATGACCAAGTGAACGTAAATTCACAAAATCAAAATTTCAGATCGCTCTTTTGTGATTTCATCTTGGCCTTTGGCTTCAAAAGCATCACAGTGATAGTGATAGTATTTGAGGTTTGTGCTGATGCGAGTCAGCATTTGATCATCTACGATGCCTGAAAAATGCCAAGAGAGAAGCAGCGGACCCCTGCAGTGCTTTTTCCCTTGGATGGTTCTCAGTGTTCTGACCTCTGCTGAGAGAAGGAGTCGTGCAGAGTTTAACTAATTAACGACTATCTCCTTTATGCTCGATGCCCAAATTATCCGCACATCACAACAGCCAACACCTCCACCTCACTATGTGTCTTCACCTGCCTGGTCTTTTTAAGGGTCTTGGTATAGGCACAAGCCTTTCCCATCATGCATTAGGCAGATGGTAGGGAAACACAGTGTTAACAAATGGGTTTATCCAAAGGCCAGTTGAGTTGCGCTGTGGTTTAAAGCTGCACTAATCAATATTTCTATATTGACAATGGAAGAAATGACTGTGTGTATGTGAAAGGTGTCGCCCATAGTGACAAACCCGCTGAGAATTATCACCCAACTCTCTGAGCATTTTAGCATGGCAGAGCTCGATGATTAGGACCTCTAACTTTACTGTTTTGGTTCCGACTCACTGCTCTTCTCAGCGTAGTTTCCAGCCTCAATAGGCAGCGGTTTACAGTGAAAAAAGCTCTGACAGACCCACCGTACACTTCCTGCACAGCACCAAATGGCAGACAAAGCTAAACGGCTAAAGAGCCAGATATTTCCCTCAGGAGTTGGCGGAGACAAAAACTAAAGGGAGCTAAAAGGAGAGTGAATATTGGACTTACTTTCATCAGATGGACACAACCAGGACTCCAAAGGGATGCTGGTGTTTCTCAGTTCATGCTTGATGTGAAAATAGGCAACTGTCTGCTAACATGTTCGCCATATCAACTTTATAAGGTGATAATGTCAGTGTTATGTTTGCTGCTTGTTGTGCTGCCCCCAGAGTGGCCAAAATCAATGCAGGTTTAAGTTTCAGTTCTGTGAGGCGGCATTATTCTATGTTTTTCTTATTGTCGACAAGTCCCATGAAAAGACCAAATCCAACTATGTGTTTCTTAATACTTTCTGACTTCCCCATCTTGTCTGTGGCTTTCAGTCCCAGGCCCAGTGGTTCCTACTGAAGAAGTACATCTTTAAGAAAAAACAAAAAAAGGTCATAAATATATAGTTTCAGTTTTTTAAAGGCTGTATTATTTGCTAAAACAGCTGGGCACTGTTGTTTTCAGCAAAAATCACTCAAAAAGGATTTGATAGTGCATTTATTGGGAACTATTTTCAGCTGCGGATTAACACACATTTGGTTTGCCAGTGACTTTATGGTACCAGGATGGTGTGTGTAGGATTAAAATGAAACTTCAGTAAGGTAAATAGCTTATCTTATCACATCTTATATATGTTCTGATATCATTGAAGGTCATACAATAGTTTTATGTTTAATTTTGATTATTTGTGGACTATGGCGAAGTTATGTTTGTATTTAGTATTTCCTTGTGTGCTAGAATACAGGTACTTTTTATTGTTTACAATAACAGGTGACAGTGCTGTAAGGCGGTCTAGTGCACATGTGTGCGTAAGTATAAGTCTGCAATTTGGAAACAAGCCTCTTGTAATACAGAATAGAACATCAAGTTGGTAAAGGACCACTCTGAGATGTAACGTCTCGTTCGGATAGATTCACCTACCCTGATGTTGTGATCTAAATCTTCAGCATTTCCCCTGCCTCCGAGGCTGATGAGTACACTGGTTTAATTGATAAGACAGCTGGATTTAATAACACGAGTTGAAACTTAGATATGCCCAGAAGTCTAAGTGGTCTTAGAATTTAAAATATGGTAAAACGTTCACTGTGTCACAGAGCCTGTGCTTATGGTAATGAAGGAATATGTCACCCAGTGCAACCCAGTGACTCATTAATGTGTTTTTAAATCATTTTTCGACAAAATGGAGGTCTACGGCAAATAGCAATAAGATATTTCAGGCTTTGGCTACAGAGTTTGGTCTTGTTATGGGATTTGTTGACAATAACAAAAATATATAATATCACCAGACGTATCTCTTATGGTGTTTGAAACTGGTCTGATCCTACTTGTGAAATCTCATCGCTTGAGAAGAACAAAGAAGCTGCCACCACTAACACTGTCATTCCTTCAGATCCCTGTTAGCATGAAGCCATTATACAAGTAAAAAAAAATTTAAAAAAAGAAGAAGAAGAAGCTGCCTATTAGCCTGAATGACATATCCTCATTATGTTTCACTCAATCACCCCCTCCCACCTCTTACCTGAGTCCTTCTCAAAGAAAAGACAGCAGTGAGTCTGTAGTAGCCATGGTAACACCTGTGACAGATGAAAAGATGGATGACAGATATAGTACAATACAGCTGAGTCACTCCAGACACACACATACATTGACTGAATGGAGGGGAGCAGAACAATGGGAACGTGTGGGCATTTACAGACAAAAGAAACTTGAGGGAGAAGCTGTAAGTCCCCTCCATTCACAATGGGAAAAATCCCCCTCCCTCCTCCTCCTGCCCCTACATACACACACACATCTCCACCCTAGCTCTACCTCCAAACATATGTCCTCTAATTCTCACCTCACCCACACATCATGCATCATTCAGTGCTATTGAATGATGGGTGCAGAAAAAAAAAACCAAACATCCAGTGAGTGACTCATTCATGCTCTGCAGAACTTCTGGCACTTTCTGACATTTACACTTTCACCCTGACCAGGTGCGATGCGCCGGGTCCAGCCGGTCAAGCCTCCGTCAGACCTCATGTAGGTGCACCTGAGGTGTGACAGTCAATAACAATAACAGGCTTCGCTGCAGGCTCGGTCCATGCACTAACACGACGCCGTGCGTCCCTGCTTCCTACCTTTTTCAGGGCTGACATCTTCCTCCTCGGAGCAGGTCACCTCTTCTTCGATAGTAAACGGGCGATAGATAAGTGAAAGGCGATCATGTCCCCTGGTATCCGTGAAAACGTTCATTGCGTTGTTCGTTAGAAACATCTGCAGCAAAGCGGCCGTAGTTTCCCATGATGACGGCGGCTTGTGAGTGTTTTCTCGTCCAACGCAAGTCCCGATGCAGCGGCAGCCTCCATCCTCTGGAGATGAATTATAATGCACTGATGTTGTTGTGGTCACTGACAGCACAGCTCCTCTTCTGAAGGCAGCCAATATCAGACGCCATTTTCACTAAGTCCGCACCTACAGTCGTCGACTTGCACTGATACAATCTAACAGCAATAACGTAACAACTTTTCAACACACTGACACACAAACTTCAACAGAAAAAAAGCTGTTAAAAAGTAAAAACATTCCTCTTCATGTATGCTGATTTACTTTCGATATTGATGACGTATAATTCAAAGTGAAAACACAAATAGAGGACAGTTACGTGTGGTTGTTAGTGACTAACAACCAATAAACGTGGCTTTTACAATAAAAAAACAAAACAACAAGCTTTATCCAGTTTGGATAAGCCAATTGATAAACAGAGCTACATATCTGAGCTAATGTTGAAAAACAGACACAAGCGGCAACAGTAATACAGTAACATGATCTTCATATCCTGTCAGTTTGTTTCATTTTCCCTTCTTGTTATTCAATATTGGTGATAATAACTTTTCATAAACAAAGTGCTTTACAGTAAAACAAGGAATAAAAAAGTAAACAAAATCCACGACATAAAAGATGAAATAAGATTAAAATGACAGTTTTAATTAAAAGTTATGAGATTCAAAAGTTGTTTCGAGAAGGGATTTAACGGTGGATACTGACTTTGCTCTCCAGCCTGGCCATTAAAATAACTGAACATGTATCTGTGAGGATCTTACTGAACTTAATAACTTTTAAGTATTTAAAAGATGTGAATGAATGAAAACCACGGCTGTCCTGGGCAAGACTCTTTACTCCAGCAGAGCTTCATGACTGCTGTGTCTCTGGTCGGCTCCTGCCGGGTTTGACATCAGCAGTGTGTACTGGCAAAGCACAAGCTCAGCATATATTTCCTCAAAAAGACTCCTCATAATTGACATGCAGGAGGAAAGTTATACCTTAGCTGCACCTTTACAGCCAGCCTCCTCCTACGGAGCCTGATGTACTGTACCTTTCTTTTTGTCTTGTACTTGCACACACTTCCTGGAGGAGTGAGACATCAGCCCTGAAGTCAGAGCCTCCTTCCTTTTGCTCTCCTCAATATCAATAATTACAAACACATTTTTTTGTGAATATTGTTTTTTTTTTTTTGAAGGTGTCTACTTGTGAAACCGTTTACAAACTGGGGGGGAAATTTGCAGAAAAGGCAACTAGTTTTGTTTTGAAGTGCCTTAAGCTTTGGAGACGAAGTTTATGGAAATGAAAGTGAGTGGGATTAGTGTGAAGAAACATGGTGAGATTGATTTCTAATGCTGTAAGAAACTTATTTTGCAGTGTGGTGTAGAGGTCGCTGAGGAATCATGTGGGTGCAGTGCATAAAACAGCCAGAAGCTGAAAACATCTCTTAACCTTTTGCTCACTCTGCAGAGATAAACAGATTTCACACAGTGCAATTCAGTTTGCACTTCTTATGTTAGCAAACAAGGACAACATAACCTTGGCAACAATAAAACACACTCATACCACAGAGGGAAAATTAGTCAAACATCTGAGACACTGCACCATGTAGTAGACGTGATAGTACACATGTTTTGCATAAATGGGAGAAAACACTGTTAGTGTTGATGAAGCTTACAAAACTCACACAAAGTTAGAATTTTTGGAAGTTCTTATCTACTGTATGCATTATAAAAACTCCCTGCAGAGCCATAGAGGAGTGTCAAAGAGTTAACAAAAATGCTCAAGCTCACACCTTTTTGAAGGCCCACAATGCATACTTCAACTAATTAACTTCATTCAGCCGTCAAACAAGTTACTTCACTAAATGTTGTGCATTAAACCAACTTTTTGATATCAATTTGGACAAGAATTAAGGAACATTTTCTACAAAAGTCCTCTTAGTTTTATTAAAAACATAAAATTTAGATTATTGGCTCTTGTATTTCATAGAAATAATAAAACAGACAGACTTAAGAATGAATCCAAATATTATTGCCTCTTTCATTATTCCTGTCAGTACTGAGTTTGGTCACCGGAGGGCGCCAGGGAGTCTTCTTCACTGTGCTCTGTCCATGGTGCTGAAACAGTGGAGCCTCTTCCTGTTGAAACTCACATACAGTGTTAGATCTAGTCGTTTTCATGGCACCAATTTAATGTGTTTGTTGCTGTTGGTCAGAATGTGACATAGCTTATCTGAATATCTTTATATTATTTGCAATGCTTCCTTGGAAACATACAGTACTACTAACATTCCTGCTATTATAGTTTCCCCCACATGGTGTTCCTTCATCCTCTTTAGCTTTGTCTTCTTCCTGACATTTGTTCATCCAACACAACTGTGTTGTACTATAATAATCTGACCTTTCTACGCGATGTGTCTAATGAACCAAAAGACAAACAAAAGGAAAATATGACTTTGATATGATATAAATGATAGAAATATAAATATGAAATTTTACTTTCTGTTTTGTTTTCTTCACAGCAGTGCCTCTTAAAGTTTCTTACTTATTTTAATACATTTAATGCAGGGTCTGAGACCATTTGCACCGCTGAAAGGTGGGCCCCTGTAAGTGAGTGCCCTGTACTTAGAGGCCCATTGCCTGACTTCTGTCCTGTCAGTCTCACCTGTAATGTGGGTAAACTCATTTTGAATTGTGACTTCAAAAGTACCCAACTCTTTGCGCTATTGATGACACAAATGAACGCCGAAGCCAGGCTCCTGTGTCTCCCATCTGTGATTTTAAGTTTGGTATAATTGCAGGTGGATTTGGATTTCCATTTAAGGTATTAATATAAAATCGTATGATTACATTTTCCTCACACTTAAGTAATATTAGAAAACAGAGAGGAGATTTGTTAGTCTTAGTGATGCTCCTCAGCCTGTGATACCTGTGAGGACTAACTAATAATAACAGTACAGTTAGTAGAGGACAGCACACTCAGTTTGGGCTATGACCGACGCTACGTGACGTAATGCAGACCGCGCGCAGCTGTTACCTGCGCGCCACCACACCTGCATTTAAAGATAATTAGCCTCCAGCCTTCCTCGCGCAGCGTTCCATTCAATAGACTGCGATTTAGTCTTCTGCGTCGTTACTTCGTGTGAAAACATATCCAAACATTGCTTTAAATAATGTCATTAAAACCACTCATGTCGTCGACCCAACGTGCAGCTGCTACGCAATCAGTTTGTTTCTGCCTCCTTCTCTGTTTTTTGTCGCATTGGATTTAAAGGCGAAGCAGTGTTGGATATTGATTTGGACCCAAGTTATAGATGGTGGCTGCCTCTCTACAGCGGTGTAGTGAATATGGGATATCTGGAAAACACGATTGTCAGTGACTCGAACGGTGTCCTCCGCTGAATTTGGGGAGACGGGACGCAGAAAACCCCGACAGAGAGGTCGAGACAACCGGAGAAGAAACCCGCCGGAGAGCCGGGGACCAAACTGGAAGGCGTCCAGCTGGCAGGCTGAGCAGGTAGGATGAATGGAGCTGGAGGGTAACGGTGTGTGCAGGGTCGTTGGTTGGATGCGACGTAGACTTTGTCACAGCAAAATACTTTGACAAAATAAAGTCACCTGCCCCGATACGGATTGCTCATTTTGGAAAAACGTGACTCCAAACTTCATTCACCAACCGGGCAGTTTAATGTTGCGTGGCTCCTTTGGAAACGGGAATATGTAGCACCGCATATTTTCAAGACAGTTTAGAAATTAAAAGGCATACAATTCACTGAGCAACATCTCGCTTTAATACTAGGTCTGGTTTTAGAGTTGGTTCTTCTGGTAGCCTAATCATACTCACTTAAAGGATCTGCAGAGGCCAGTAGTCAGCAGTGTGACTGTCGTAAAATGAAATTATTTTAAAATTCAGTGCTTCAAGAGGAATTCATGTGCATTCCGAATTTCCCTAGGGATACTACCAAATGTCTTACTGAGGCTGGTTATAACGTTTACTGTGTATGTCTTTTCTCAGTAACCATGGCGACCTTAAATCACTAGATTATTCAATGGAGTTTGGTTAATTCTTCATAGAGAATCGGCCATGTGTTAGACATGCTATAAATCCACAGCACTGCAGAGGAGCATGTGTATACGTTGTTCGAAAGGATGTTATCATTTCAGCACATCTGCTTTGTTGCACAACACATGTATGGTACTTGATGTCAAATGCATGTAGCCTTATAGCTGTATGACTGTCAGCTCTTAATCCTTGAGGCCTTAAACAAATCAGACAGCTATTGTGAGCTGGTCAACCTGCAGGTGACATACTTGACACAGTGACTTTTGTATTGTCCAAAATCCAGTAAGGAAGTTCTATAAGAAACACTAATCTTTATAAAAAAAAAAAACATTGTCATGTTAGGAAAATCTTTGGGCTCCAAGCTTAGAATATTCTGCCTTAAACATTTCCTGAGCTGAAGTCTCCTTTCTTGACATGTTGCACTGTGCAGTGAGTCATACTTATTAAAAGATTTATATTTATTCCCTCCTGTTCAGACAGCAGTGGGCCTCACATTACAGAGGACGCACTGAAGGACACTGGGGTAGCCCATCCAGACACCCACCCCTGCTGGATCATGGGTAACCATACTGGCAAAGACGGCCACGGCACTACAGGTACATGTGGACAAAGACAAATAACACAAACAATATTTTCTCTTCTCAAAGTACAGTACCACTGTTTTTAAGTTGCTGCACTGCACATGCCCAGTTTTCTCACACATGCTTGAATTGACACCTTTGTTCTGGTCATTAAACTGTAAGACTGGCTATTTTTAGACTATTGTCTTCTGAAGTTTTTATTCACTTGTGATGCAGAGGAGTAACGGGAGCCTTCACACCGAGGGAGGCATCAGCTTTGTGCTTGTTACTCTTCTGCATTACAAAAGAATAAAGATGCACAGAATGAGAACTTCAGAAGACTATTGTGTGAACCAGTTTATTTCCAGTTGGTATTGCAGATTTAGCTGGCTTTAACACATCAGGTAAACAAGAATGAGTGCAGTTATTTTCAATTATATCCCCCTATCTTAGAAAATGTAAAGAGCATTCATCGTATCCTTTTGTTTACTCAAAGCACACTGATATAATGCAAAAGCAGTACATGCTCTGAACTGAAGTATGCCACTAAACTAAAACTAAAATTCTTTTTACATGGTTTTTGTGTAAATATATGCCTGCATAAGACTAAATCAATAGAGTGGGGCTGCTGTAGAGATGAGCATCATATTTATTTCCACTGATTGACACTCTGTAGATGTACCAGGTTTGACTAAGTGAAATTCTGATGTCAGCTCTTGTATGATCACAGAAACATTTCTTGGCACTCAGGAAGTGATGAATCCAAACTTTGCAGTGAAATACAAACTGCATCCCAGAGGATTCAGCAGCGTCAGATCTTTCAGCCTCTCTCATGCCTTCAGTATCCTTCAGCTCGAAGCCAGCTGTCATTTGCTCGGCTAATGTGTGAAATTGCCCCGTGCCGCCTTTACACGTCTTGTTTTATGACTGAAGACATTCAGCCAGCCGCTCGCTCAGTTTAATCCTCACTTACTGCTGTTTAAAATTCTGCTCCTTGTTTCCCCCTCTTGGCTGTCAGCATGCAGGAAGTAGTCTCAGGCTAGAGGATGAGAATAACTCCCCTGCTGTAGCTGAGCAGACTACATCATGCTGCTGCCAGCGAAATGATGAGTCTGCAGAATCCTGCAGTACAACACAAGGACAAGGAGGGGAAGCAGGAAAAGATCTGAGTGGAAGCAGGTGGAGGTCCCTGCAGCCTGCTGAAATCTACATGAGTTAATAACCAATGCACACCCCAAACGGCATACAATAGCATAGCATAGCTCTGACATTGTTTCTCAGTGACAGGCGACACTTCAGACAATGTTTCACGATACAGAAACTAAACTGCTAAAAAATCAATGAAATCACTCAAAATGTTTTTCAGAGGCGCATGGTTTATGCAGGATGCCGGCAGCGTGGATGACGGATGTAATCGCAGTGAGAGCAGCTGTTATATGGCAGATCAGGGTAAAATTGCCTCTCTTCCTGGATCCTGCCACATGGGGGAACAGTGTGTTTGGCTGCCAAGACACTGGCAGGAGAGGCTTTTTGCTGCATCAGTCAGCCCAGGACAGTAAATAAGGGAGCGGACACTGGGTGCTTACATCTGCATCGAGGAAAAGAGGGGGGCTATGCATTCATCTTATGTTAGATGATTTATAGGCTCAGGACAGTGAGAACTTTTGGTCTTTCTTTTGCTCCCAGTGTCTCTTACAAGGTATTTCCCCTCTTAGGTTCTCCTTTAGATTTCTTCCAGACGCCTCCTACCACGCCCTCAGAGGCAGATCTGGCTGCCATGGCCTTATCCTCTACAGCTTCCTCTAGTAAGGCACAGACGCCATCACCAGCTGGCAACACCACCCCCTCCACCACCTCTCCAATCGCCGACTGGACACAGAAGCTGTCTGCTCCCTCAGAGTGGGCTGTGATAAGTGTAGACAGCATCAACTGCTCGGAGACAAACGTGAGCAATGCAGCAGCGAGCCACGGGCAGGCAGAGCTCAGCCCGGGCAGCCCGGCGTCCTTACCTTCTGAGCAGAGCTGGCAGGAGCGGGATAGTGGACTGGAGCCGCAGGCTGCAGCCGAGAGAGCAGGAGAGGAGATGACTCTGGTTTTACTCAGTCTCATGGAGCACTACAGGGCCTCCCTAGGCCTGACCCCCAACACTGACGTTACCACAGGAGCAGTAGGTATGTCCTTGTTTTGTTTTCTTAAAGACACAAAACTATTATTGGCTGTTATTGACCTCTGTTGAGGATCAGAAGAAACTGCAACATTTGTCTCCAGTAAATGTAAATGAAAGGAATCACTGTTACGCTAACAAGTATGTGTAAAGTCTTTGGGTTTACTTAGGTTCATCTGATAGTATTGCACTACTGAATTAACACAGCATATGGATAACGTAGATGGACAAGGGAGGAGGAAACTTCCAACACCATGCTTCCTTTGGTAATCCAGGCTTTCTGTTTAATTCATGGTCTTCAAGCCCAAATCAAGATAAGCCTTTTTCGTGATTTAACTGGAAAGTAAAGTCTGACTGTTCTCACAACAGACATATTGAATTTTCAAAGACATGTCACAAGTAATACTAATAATGGCCCCATCCCATTCAGTTACACCAGTGCCAGGGCCCTGATGTATAGCATACTGGCTCACTGGGATGACAAAGTGGAACAGAGCCACCATTAATGTTATGTTATGAGTCCTGTTCTTTTAAACATGTAATGCACTATATGTTGCTCTGGAGTTACTAATGATTGACTCTCCTGACTGCAGTTGTCAGACTTTTAAATCTGTTTTCACTCAACCTTGTGTGCTTTTTTTGGTTCGACTTGTCTGTCAGAGCTGCTCAGGCACTTGATAACAGAGAAGGATGAGCTGGTTGAGGAGGTGGACTCACTGAGGGAGACACTCAGGGTGAGTTGGAACTGCAGGTCCCATCAACACCATAGAAATTACCTGAACCTCGCAAACATGTATTTGCTGTGCAGTAGAGACTTGATTTGACAACTTTGAAGACAAAGACACTTGAACATTTTTAATTTAATTTACTGTTCCTTTTCCATTTGGTCCTTTTTGTCCTCCATGACAGACAGAGCGGTTGGAGTGGCATCAGTTCCAGTGTGACCTGCAGGTCGCGGTGTCTGTGGCCGACCGGCTGCGGGTGGAGTCGGAGCAGGCTCTGGGTTTGCTCCAGGAGAGCCACAGGACTGTGGAGGAGCAGTTGGCTCAGTCCCTCTGCAGACAGCAGGAGAAGGACAGAGAGCTGGAGGGTCTGAGAGCCAAGCACCAGGACGTCTGTTGCAAACTAACTGAACTCACCCTGCAGCAGCAGCAGGAGAGGGCCGAGCTGTACGCGCTGAGGAACGCATGCGACAAAGACATAACAGACTGTGATAAACAGGCAGAGAGCCAAGACTCTGAGGAGGGGCAGGGGGAGGAAATACAGGAAGTCGTGGAGGAAAACCCCAGGGACGTTAAGGCAGACACTGACGCTAAAAATGTTGAAAAGCAAAAAGAGTTGAATGAAACTAATCAAGAGGTGGATGCTGAAGTTGAGGGTCATGATCCTGAGGAGGCGAATGGATCAGGGAGCATGCAGCTGACAGGGAAAGGTGTGGCGGAGGGATACCTTCGCAGTTTGGCTGCCCTGGAGAAGAAGAAAGAAGGGGGACGTGGCCAGAGAGATCCAAGGAGGATCGTGATGCTGTCTGAAAGATCTTGGTGAGTCTACATAAACTCTTAACAACACAGTCACCCCTATTAATAGAAGACTGTATTATAAAATGTGCAAATAAAAATGTCTTTTTAGGAGTCTCTCTCGTCTCCCACTCCCAACTGACTCCTCCAGTGAAAATGGGACCGCAAAAAACACAAGCACAACATTGCCGCTATGCAAGGTATAAATAACACTTGTTGAATTGATGTTCTTTAAACTATGATGATTATGATTTATATGGATGAAGATCTGAATCATTAGGGAGGTGGGAAACACTTTTTATTGGCGTTTGTAGAATCAGTCCATGGTGTCATCTCTAAACTTTTCCAGAAAGAAGAGCCGCCAAAACAGAGAAGGATGGACCGGATTTTACAGCGGCAGGACAGCTGGTCCAGCTTTTATACAGGTGAGCTCAAACCTACAGTACTTAACCTCCTTCATGTTCTTTTAGACAGCTTAGTGTACAGTTGCATGACTGTGGCTGCATTTTTGTCTCTCAGGAAAACAGGATGAGGTCCAAAGCTCAGATTCCATCAAGTAAGTAACTATTTGACACTTTTCTTGATATCTTGACACGGAAATTTGTGTGTAAAAGAGACGGAGAGGCCGATAAATGTTTAGTGTGAGTCAGACAGAGTATCATTTTCAAATCTAGAAACAATCTTTTGCACACTTGAATCTGCAGAAAAAGCTCCTCTGGCAGTTCCCAATGTCAGCTAAAAAATTTCAAATTGCTTTAATCTGACTATATTATACTTTTAAATTAAAAAAAAAAAAAGTTGTTTTCTTGCCTTCACAGACCTCAGGATGGTTTCAGTGCTCTGCTGAGGCGTCATGGTGGCTCCAGAAGAAACTCCCTGCTGCGCTGGTGCCAGAGTCGTACCCAAGGTTATAAGGTTAGAGAGGAGAATGTCACCATTATTGAAATACTTTGAAATTCATCACAGCCTGTAAAATTAAGAGGAATTCAGGTTGGGCAACAAAAATACCTTTTTACCAGTTATATATCTCGTCTTCATCGAGTATGTTTTGTGGCAGAATATTGAGATCACAAACTTCAGCAGCAGCTGGGAGGACGGCTTGGCGTTCTGTGCTGTTTATCACACATATTTACCGACTCACATCCCGTACGACACCCTCAACCCAACAGACAAGGTAAATCTGCTGCTGTTCACCCTCAAAACAAATGATTCTGATTCTCATTATTTCGATACAAGCACAAGTCTCAAAAGCCTTTACAGAGACAGAAAAGAAGAGGAAGATCAGCTATCCAGTCACAAATATTGATCATCTTTTAAGTCATAAAACAGGTTAACAATCCACAGAAAAAGTCCACGGATTCAAGAATCCATCTCTTCAAGATTCTTGCACTCAAGATGTGTTGGATTATAAACTATAAACTGACTGTGAAAGATCCAAAACAGCACATTGTTGTTCACTCTATTAACAAAGTTTTGGTCCTCAGACGGAATTTGACCTGATGAAGGTCTGAGGACCAAAACATGTTAATAGAGTGAGTACGAGTGATCGGATTTTTTTGGTTCTTTTACAAGAACCTATGTCTGAAAGGTATGTCTGTAAAAATGTGTACTTAATGATTATAAAAGCTGCTTCTGACTCGAATGTTTTAACAGAAGAAAAATCTGGACCTTGCTTTTAAGACAGGAGACAGTGTGGGAATCACAGCCAGACTGGTGAGACGTTTTACACCGTACACAGCTTTTTAAAACATTAGGAAAGTGACTTAAGACCAGTTGTTAACCACTGGCTCTATGATCTTATCTTTACATGTTAATGGTTTTACAGACGGTGGAGGAGATGCTGAAGGCAGACGGGCCGGACTGGCAGAAGGTCCTGGGTTATGTCGAAAGCATTTTCCGTCACTTCGAGATGTGAAGTCCTTTTCTCTCGTCTTGCTCTTCTGCTTGGTATTTTTCAGCCGTTGTGACTGGAGCTGAAGGACTGAACCACTGTTCACCACCAGAGGTCGCTCTACTCATAATGAACTCGCTATTTAGGCAATATTAGACTTTGACATGATTTTAAGTATCAATACAATGTCCTCCACACAGAAGCTGTTTGCTGACACTGAGATGGAAGAAACTAAACATATTCTTATTTTTCTACATACCAACTATTCCTGATCCAAATAGCTGCTGGGTGTTAATACACAAGACACAAAAAGAATAAGTACTGGACACAAGTCCAGAATATAAACACCTACTCAACTATTACTTCCACAGTTGTTACTGGGTGCACTGGTTTTGCACTGTTTGAAAACTAATGAGCACTTTATGATTGAACTTGTGTTGTATTTTTAAGTGGATGATTTCAAAGTCTGGGGCACTTCCAGTTTTATTTATCTTGACTAATAGTTCTTTTTATCATGAACCTCTCCTGCCATGATAGTGTTATCATGTCTGCATGCACCCAAACCTAAAACCCACAAAGCAAAGGAAGGGGGCAGACATGAACCCAGATTTTATATGTTGGAATAGTGATGTTTTAACCTTGAACACTGCAGTGTCTAAGGAAAGTTGCCTTTGAGGAAATGTATATATGTAAATGTGTGTAAGCGCGTAAGTATTTTTAAAAACATGGCAAACATATGAAGATGTTGTTGCCAAAGCCTTATTACAATAATAAAGTTATGTATATGGAAGTTATTGTCCCCCCCCACACACATTTTCTCCATTAATATCAAACAGATTCACAGAAAACATTGTAATATATAACAAAAGAGTTACATTTGATACATCTCTGCATATAAAATGGTATATTTTAAAATGATTAAAAAAAAAAGATGGCATTAAGGAAATGTTTAATGTTCAATGACAAACAAATGGTCAAAGTGTAACGTTACAAATAAATACTGAAACATTTAAAAAGCAATAATTTAAGACGTCTTTGCAAGGATACTTTATATGAAACCATAATGTAGATGAGGTATGAATTTCATCTTTGTTGGAACGTGTTAGTGTTTTCAGTTTGAAACTATAATTTTTCCATTATTTCTCAAGAAAAGTAAATGATAGACAAGATCCTGGAATTACAGTAAATTCACGTTCATCTGAAGCATTAGATGGAAGTAACCTTGCAGTTGACCAATGAATGTACATAATTCCTATGAAGCTGGAATGGCACCTCCTATAGGTGGTGTTGACAGTGGTGGCAGGAGGAGAGACTTCAGTTTAACTGACATGGCTGCAATTTCGGGGTCCTGGGTTTCATACATCTTCACCAATCTGGCAAATTTTAGGACACCTGAAAGTGAAGCAGAGGCAAGATCAACGTGATGAAACGTGTCATCTACTCTGAAGAACATGCGGTCTACGTGAGTGAGTATGGCGATTCTGACTAAATACAGTACCTAAATATATATCTATATATATTCATGTAATGTGACAGTATTATGGGGTTGACTTTTGTCACTTTCAGATAATCATACATAACAGAGAAATTAAATGATTAATAATGTGTTTACTTCACTCAGCATGAACAGAATTATCATTTAACTGTACTGCAAAATGTAAGACTACAAAAACACTTAACATATATCATATTACAATAACCAAATCCCAGATGATATTAAGTTTCAAATAATGACATTAAAGTTATATCAACATGTTCAACAGCTCTAGTGAATACCATGATGAATTCTGGTTCAATTGTGTGGGCGCAATGTTCCCCTTTACAGGACGGTGCTTTGCCTCTGAATTTATGAATGATCTTGTTTGGTGCCAGAGTTTACTGGTCCTGAGCAACCAGAGTACATCTGTATGATTCTCACCAGTAAAATCCAGGAAGCCGTCAACTACATGCATGTGTATTTGTGCTAAAAGTTCCTTTCTGCAGGACACATCAGCACCTAGTCAAGAACTTTTTGTATCCCTAAAGTAAATCCATAGAAAATGCAGCCTTATGCTCACCCTCTCCTTCATTGTTGAAGCCATAGGCTTTGATGACCTCTTGTTGAATCAGGGTGGCCACAGGGAGCACAAGCTGCAGCATCTTGCCCATGTCGTTGCAGGCACTTTCTCGAGCCTCCTCCATCCTTGCAGCGTTTTCTGGTACCGAGAAGGCCTGGATCACCTCGCTCAGTACCACTGTGAAAAAACAAACAGAACATCAGTAGCTGCTCTGCTTCTACAGCATGTTGTATATATATATATATATATATATATATATATAACTGCAAGGTGAGCAAACTGTTATGTCGCACATAAATACAGGATCTTGGAAATTCACTCAATGTGTTTTTCAAGCTTGAGGAAATGGAAAAGTTATCCGTGTGCATAGATAACTCAGGTCAGATCATGCAGTGAGATATGCTGAGTGTGTTTGTCCAATATTTATAAGGCAATAATGATGTGGGGCAACAGATGAAAGACCAGAAAAACTAGAAAATGTAAATTTTATAGAATATAACCAGTTCTTCTCACCTCTGGTCTGCTCAACAGTGAGGGTGGGCTGCTGTGCTGGAGCTGAGGCCATGTCTGGAGAGCAATGAGAGAACAACCTGTACATTCTTCTATATTTCGTACATTAATCGAGAATATAATCAGCAGATTAATCGACAATGAAAATGATTGTTAGCAGCCCTACTTAGATGTTGTATATAACGTTACGAGATGTTACAAATCAAGAGCTGCATCTTGATATAATACATTTTGACCATATACCAATACATGTCTAACGTTAGATCTATACACAACTCTGTAAGTTAAACTTAAATACAAAAAATAGTTACACCTACATCCAGCTGCTGTAAGATTATGCTCTCTGTCGTTTAAGTCTCTTCCACAATGACACGCCAACATGAAAAACCCTTGAGCTGGACGTTGGTTTAATAACTGAGCCCATCGACCGTTTACTTTCTCTCTATCGATGGCTTAGAAGTTAACCTAAGCTAACGTTAGCTAGCTTATGAGGAGGTTACCAACAGCGACAACAAATAAAACACATATATTCACGAAAGGATTTACCACTGAACATTAAAGTGTATATATGTTTGGAAACTCACCACCAATGAAAACAACCTAGCTTGTAGAAGACCTGTGAACGTTTGCCAAAAAACGTCACATTTTACGACAGTTGAAAGCTTTTTGCGACATGACTTCCGTCTTTCAGATAGACGCGGATGTAAAAGGTAAACAGAGGTAGTTACGTGGTGAGAGCTCTAAAAATGTAGTTAAAGTGGAAGTTAAAGTGAATGACAGTCAATATATTTGTATTGGACGTTGTATGGAGCTTTATTGAAGCAAAGCTGATATCAAGAAGTTTTGAATAAGTTGTACAAGCAGCTGTTTTGCCACGTAACCCTAATAACGTCAGCGTAAAGGGGCTGGTTGGGTGTATCGATGGAGCAGAAGCTCGCTGAGTTCAGAGCCAGACGACAGGCTGAAAATGCTATTAAAAAGGCTGAGAGTGCTGGTCCGCAGTGCAAAGCACAGACAGAAGCGGACATGGCTGCTGAGACTGATGCAACACCAACAGCTGACAGTCGACAGACAGAGGAGAAGACAGAAACAAGCAGAGGTTCAACCCAGAGCTCTGAGAGGAAGGTGAGACATCACTCAGTTTATTCTGTTTAAGCTATGAATCAGGTCAGAGGTTCATGAACTTTCTGATTAAATATGTCTTATCACATATTAGAGTGTTCACTGCAGTTGACTGAGACAAATCTAATCTGACGTGAATTGGATTTTATTTTATTTATGGATCTGATATCTTCAAATAGCTTGTTTTGTCTGACCAACACTCCAAAACCCAAATGTATTATACAGTAATATAACACATATAAAAGCAGGAAACCTTCACATTTGAGAAGCTATGAATGTTTGGCATTTTTGCTTGATAAATGACTAAAGTTAATCGATTATTGATTTGATTACCTTAAGTCGTCAGTTAATCAGTTCAGCAACTAATTGTTTCAGCTCTACATGTAACATAAGACTAAACAATACAATCTTTAAATGTCAATTCATATCGGTGCTGATTGGGTATAACCCAGCAGAGAGAGGACAATTTTGTGCCCAGATCCACTGTAAGCAGTATACATGTGGTGTTGAAACGCCTTGAATTTATCAAACCTCCTGTTGTGTCTTCTCTGCAGGACCGTAGTGACTGGCTGCTGGACAGCGCTCTGGGAAGATGGCTGACTTCGAGACAACTTGTCTTCTCAAACCTTACTTTACTTAAAGTGCTGCTGTGGCTGGTGCTGCTTGGTCTGTTTGTTGAACTGGAGTTTGGCCTGCCTTTCTTCGTCATCTCCCTCTTCTACTGGCTCTATGAAGGACTCCGTAGTCCAGCTGCCCGCGAGCCTGGAGAACTGAGCGCGTATTCTGTCTTCAATCCAAACTGTCAGCCTCTGCTGGGCTCTCTCACCGCGGAGCAGCTGGAGGGAGAGATGGGTTACAGACCTCTGGCTAACAGATGAATTGCTATCAAATAATCAGATATTTTTTCTGTTCAAAAATGCTACTCTTTTTCAGGAATATGCAGGGACTTACAGTAGTAATTTCATTTTATTATTTATCTCTATAACACATTAAATTGATATTGGTCTACTTACAGTTTTAATCTTGTTTCTGTTTCTTCTTTGAGGCTGTTTCATGGTGTCACAGATACTGGCCAGCACTTAAGGTTGTCAAAGAGGGATATGCCATACCAAATAATCATCACCATCACCTTGTGCACAATATAATGGGTGACATTTTCCTAATATTGTCTTTCATTTTGAACCTGTATCTCCATTTCCTGTACTGACAAGTGTGGGTTTGATAGAAAATGTAGGAATGCTGTTTAGGAGCGAAATAAGGAGAAACAAAGGGGCAAGCTGCTTTTAATTTATATGAGAAAAAAATGTTGTTTACTTTAATAAATACCTTTCCAGGTTTATAAAAGAATTCTGAAGTGTCACACAGTATTGCATCTTGTCTCTAGGCCTTGATATCACAAATGATTTGTTATTGTTATAACGAAATCTGTCATGAAAATAAGTTATGTTGGATTCGAGAAATGTTAATGTAAAACTCACAAAGGGACTTTCTTAATAAAAGTAATGACATTTGAGCGCAAGAAGAGAGCTTATCAGTCAAAAGGTCAAGCAAGTATCTCTGTGTAAGGATTTGTGGATCTCTGTCATTTTCCCTCACTTGAAACACAGCGAACAATTGGACCCTTCAGATGACTTTTAGCACAGAGAACATGTTTTATAGACAGAGCGAGATGCTTCACTCCCATCTACTTCCGCATTTGCGTGTAGGAGATTTGATCGTTTCTGTGTTCAGCTAGGACCAAAAACACTGACATACCTTCGGGGGGTTTTTTAAGATCACTACCATATTTAAGCCGACGCTAGCGTCCTGTTTATGTGTGTTGAACGTATTGTTATTTACGTTTGCATATATTACTGAATGCCATGACAAGCTATCTTGCTAGCTGCGACAGCTCACTATTTGTCTCCTGGGAGGCCAGGTAACTATCTTGACAATTATTTTGGTCAAAAGCACTTCCACAGTTCCTATATCTCCCACGAACCCGTGGAAACTGTTTGGTGGCTACCTGTCTGTGTTCGCAGAAGTAAGTACTCACTCCACATCACCAACTATCCAGTAGTGGGACATTTACTTGATATTCTTGCGTGCTCCGATTTAGCTAGCTAACAGTAGCACGGTAGCTAATTAGCAGGACCTGCAGACTGGTTTACTGCTCATTCTGACTGTTTACAGGCTCTTTTAGTTACCTAGCTAACCCAACTGCTCTAAAAAAAAAAAGCCATATGAATCGCAAAATAAAAAGAAGTAGAGGGTGAAAGTAGAGAATATTAACTAATGATAGTTTGAGAAGAGATCAGCTGAATCCAGTCATTGCCACATGCTATGAATGTTCCACTTTCTTTTAAGTATCCACAGAAGAGGAGATGTAAGTAAGACAAAGGAAAGGATTTTTTTTGTTTTCAGACAAACTGCAAGAGGGTCTGCTGATAATTTTCTTTTGATGTCCCCACCTCAACTTCATCCTTAGCTCTAGAGGCTGTAGATTTAGGTGACACTGTTGGTCATGATTCTGAATGTGTCCACTAACAAAGATGTGCTGTCTGTCTGCTCTGTCTGTCAGAGATGTCTGGAAGTCCTGCTGTGGTCATGCGGCTGGTGGCCTCTGCCTACACTGTGGCTGAGAAGGCCGGGGCCATTGTGAGAAAGGTCCTTCACAGTGGTGAACTTGGCATTGTGGAAAAGGTGGGACCAATTTATTGTTGGTATTTTATAAAAAAAAAAAAAAAGAAGAGAATAGACTGAGATGAATAGTTTGAACCTTTCCTCCATGTACCCCTGCACAGACCGGAGCTAATGATCTACAGACACTGGCAGACAGACTGGCACAGCAGAGCATTTGTGCGTCACTGTCCAGACGTTTCCCCAAAATCACCATCATTGGAGAGGAGGTGAGTACATTAGAGACTGTGTTTAGTGTGTTGGTATAATGAAGTTCATGTACTGGATTATACCAGTATTAGGCTGTATGGAAGGAGGGAGAAAGACTGATGATCAGGTGTATCGCTCGTTTATCAGGAGCTTCCAGTGGAGGAGATAAAGGAAGATTTAATCGAGAATGGCCACTCAGAGGAAATCCTTCAGAAGACATGTCCAGCAGAATATAGTGGGCTGAAAGAGGAGGAGGTAACCGTCAATAGAATCAGAAATGCAATGAATCATATCACAACAATTGTTCGAAAGAGTTGCAGTACAGTTGTATCAATACATAAATGTTGTGGTGTGAAACAATCAAACACTGTTTACTCTTCTGAGTGTTTCTTTCTGAATCTCAGCTAGTTGTGTGGGTTGATCCCCTGGATGGCACAAAGGAATATACAGAAGGTAGGCTCATCAAATGTGCTTCTTTAAAAAAAAATTGTGTGTGTGTGTGTGTGTGTTTGCGTGTGCGTGTGTGCGCGTGCGTGCGTGTTAGATATGCACTACAAATGCTTTTGAGACATCATTGTGAGCTCTCCAGTTCTTGGTCAAGAAACCCTGAACAGACATATTTCTCACTAAACTGACTGCACTCGCTTGTACTGAAGGCATTAAAGAACACATTCTGGCTTTGCAGCATGTACCAACACTGCACCCTGAACCTTGCTCATTATTCTTTTATTTTGAAACCGGTAGTGACTAATTGTGTAATACCAGCATTACATTCTTTGTAGTCGGATTGGTCCATCTCGAAATATCACCCATCAGCACAGCAATTGTGGTTAAACCTTTTACTTGAACAATGTTTGTTCCTGAAATACAATTTTACAGGCAGCCGCTGAACAAGCAGAAACAAGTATTTTCTGTGGTCATTGTAGAATGTGATAAATGATGTGATTTTATTCATCATTTCATTATATTAGCAGGTTTTGCTACATTTTGCTAAGTTATTTTGCTACCAGGCAGTGAACATTAACCACCATTGCTATAACTTAAGTTTTGTTTTAATTTCATTTAGTTCTTTGTTCTTCGTCGGCTGTAAAATGCTTTCTGTGCACCACTTTGTTGGGTTGCTTTCTGTCTCTTGGCTTTCAGAGCTTCACTGTCACTTTTACCTTTTTCTTTCCCTTCCTTGTGTATCCCTGCTTCTGCTCTCTCTCTCTCTGCTGACCCCAGCGTCGAGGTGTCTCCGTCACCAAACTGAGGCCCAGATACCACACAAAGTGTCGGACACCTCTCAGCCTCACAGCACAGCTCTCTGTATGGGAAGGCAACAGCAGGAAACTGATAGAAAGATTAACTTTGGCAGTGAATAATATTAGTTATTCTGCACCAACATGGAAGCGATCTTTCATTTAAAAACATTCTCAATAACCTTTTCTTTCTGCCCAGCATGAGTTTTAAGTGCAGTAAAACTGGCGGCTTTAAGTGGCCTTACAGCTAACAGCCTGCTATGTTCTGATTGTAGGGCTCCTGGATAATGTGACGGTGCTTATTGGTATTGCATACGCAGGCAGAGCTATTGCCGGCGTCATCAACCAGCCTTTCTACAACTACCAGGTACAGACCAGACTGAGTGACTTTGTGTCCTGAAAGCTGTCACTGTTGTTAATTCAAACTTTTTCCTGGTCAGCTCGGAGCAGGAGCAGATTTAGGGAGAACCATGTGGGGAATGCCGGGATTGGGTGCCTTTGGATTTCAGCTGCAGGAACTTCCAGGTGATAAACGCATCGTCACAACAACACGTTCCCATAGCAACAAGCTGGTAACGGACTGTGTGGACGCAATGGAGCCTCATGAGGTTATAAGAGTGGGTGGCGCTGGAAACAAGGTGAGATGGATTTAGAGTTAACAACGCACTGAGGTTGTTAAAATGTAAACTGGGATTTTATTTCTCCTGTTCAGTCTATGTGTAGGAACAACTTGTACATAAAGCACCAAGCACAGCCGTGGTTTCTCCATCAGAGTGATAAACATTAGTTAGACAAACAGAAAGCATGTAAGCCATCTAAACTGATTTGTTTTGTTTTTTTGGACATCTTAAATGTTTAAAAACATTATCCAGCATGTTAATGGAACACTTATTGGCTCCTCCCTGACCAAGAACCCACACTGAAGTGACCTTTGTTCTATGGCTGCGAATGTTAAATGCCCAGCTCGAGAACTGAGTGTTATCATTGACCGCAAACTGAATGGGGAGTCAGCAAAAGTGGGCTGGAAACCAGCCAGGAGTGCATGACAAGCAATACAGACGTTTTATCTTTAACACTACCAGTACATCAGTAATAGCCTGTTGATGTGTAAAGAGTGTTTATCGAATCATCTCTCTGCAGATAATTCAGCTTATTGAAGGAAAGGCGTCTGCTTACGTCTTCGCCAGTCCAGGGTGCAAGAAGTGGGACACCTGCGCTCCTGAAGCCATTCTGCATGCCGTTGGAGGTAAAAACCATCAATTCTGTAGCAGCAGAGGATGTTAAAATGCAAACTTGTCTCCCTGTGAGTTTTTAAACCAAATAGGAGTATAAAATTTTAAAACTGTAACTTAATAGTTTACAACATGCATAGTTTTCCAGTCTTTGAATCAGTGTCTAAAATGTATTTTTTTTACTAATTTATTCCTTTTCTTGTGCAGGTAAACTGACTGACATGCATGGCAATGCATACTGCTACAATGCTAATGTAAAGCACATGAACTCTGCTGGTGTTCTTGCTACACTACGCAATCACGAGTACTACGTCAGCAGAGTACCACAGTCAGTGCTGCAAGCCCTCAAGTCTTCTTCACACTAATGTCCCTCTATAGTTCTATGGTTCAACACTTCCAAAAATCCACACATCTATTTTGTACTTTTTACTTTACTTACTTTTTAGTTCAAATGTCACATTGGACATAGTGAACTGCTGTGGTTTCTGTGTCATTCAGCATCACGTAATCCTTAATTAACCAGAACAAACAGAGAGCAGGTTCAACAGCACTCCATTTATTTCACTCATTTGAAACAAACTCATACACATCTCAAAACATCTTAACATACTGTTTCCAACTTGAAGACCAATAGGTTTACAAGGCAAAAGGCAAGATTTAAATAAAAACACATCAGGTAAATGTTCATTAGTGAGTTGGAAATGATTACTAACTGATTTACTTTCTTCAATAACCACTAAGTTTGAACAATGTAATATAACTAGCATGATGCCAACAACAAACAAAATGCCATTGTCTCGTCTTTGACCTCTTTACAATGTCATGCGATGACTGGAAGTGCAACAATGTTCAGGTCGACATCTACTGCTGTGAAGAACTACTTGAGAACTACTTCTCAAGCTGCGACAACTTTAAGAAAACAAATATACTGATAACTAATTTTATTGTCAGTGTTCTTCAAATTTCTTTTATATACATTCTTCTCTCCGTCCGTCCTACTTTTCTACACATCTACTGTACTTACCAGACTAAAGGACACTACCTCAAAGTGCTTACTGATGTTTGGTTCCCACATTTTCCACAGACACAGAATTTACATCCGAACTGAAAATGAAACTTTTATACTATTGCATTACTCACTGGAAATTCTGCTCTTTAACACCACAAACGCTCCTTCAGTGATGTGAGGGATAAAAAAAGTTTCAGAGTTTGGTGTTGGTGGTGAAAAAGAGGCTGGAAACACTAATGTAGAGCATATATGGCAAGATTTGAGCAATATTGATTGCACTTGTATCATCAAAATCTCAGGATCTTACTGATACCTCCATGGAGAGAAAGACATTCTTGAGTCGAAGGGAAAGTCAGAGCAATGTCTAACAGGCATTTTGGGAAATATGCTTAGTCGCTTTCTTGTCATGTCATAAAGACTGGAAACAGGAAATGGATAACCTGGCTCTGTCCAAAGATAACGAAACACCAGAATACCACCTACCAGAACTTCTAAAGCTCACTACTTAACAGGTTATGTGCCTATTTCTTGGGTGGGACCGGTAACTTCTTGGAGTCTCCGCTGGTTGCCTGGCAACAGGTCCTGATTGATCTTCTCATCTAACTCCCAAAATATCAAACTATTCCTTTAAGCAGTGTACTACTTCAACCTATATAGAAGGGGCAATGGCAGTAATTAGGTTAGTTCCATGGACACACAAATCAAGGTGAGACAAGAAACAATTGGCCCTGTTGTCTGGGAGAATTTATGGATTTTACATTGGCTAGGGCAAAGCACCCGTCTCAATCTCACAAGCGTGCATGCATTCACAAATCACTACGGAAATAGTTAATCTGAAGGCGGAGAAGCATCTTTTCTTAACGTCTTGCCCATTCCACAAGAGATTGGTTTTGATATTGCTGAATGGACTGAGTAGTAGAAGTGAGGGCTGAGTTAATACATACCATGGCATTAAAAAGAAAATGGAAAAAATACCACTCAACATGTTCATAAAAATACTCACAGAACAAGCAAAAAAACACTCCTGGAGTTTTTGTTTACACATGAACAAGCTGACTTAAAGAAGGCTGGAGTGTTTGAGGCAGCCTGCAGGGACGTGGGCCAGAGACCAGCCGGGTGGGGGGGGGGCAGGAGAGTCTGGGCCAGCCGCTCACCTCTTTTTCGGTGCCTGAGTGGTGCGAGGCGGGGTGACAGGGCGTCCTGAATTCACCCCTCCATACTGGTACTTTGCTTTTTTTTCTGACGGCTTCAGGATCTGAAAGAAAGCATGATAGTGATAAATACGTTAAATGCACATAAATCAGGATTCATGTTACGTTACAACAGACACTGAGGTCTGTACCTGGAAGGAGCACATGAGGGACTCGTCCACACTCATCATGCCGCCTGCGTTGTCAAACTCCCCACAGTAGTTTGGGGCGGAGAACAGCGTCACCAGCTGTCGCTTGGCAAAGAACTCATAGCCGTCTTCAACAACCTGTAAGGCAGCAGGGTTAGAGATGAAACAATCAGTCCATCCACAGAAACACAGAAATTATTTGGCAGATAATTGCTTAATCGCTGAAGCAAAATTGCCAGAAATTCACTGGTTCTAGTCCATGTCAAAATAAGCAATTTAAACATGTCAACTTGGGCTCTAGGAAATTTTGTATTGATTTCATTTATTTTTTTCACTTTTTTTCTGACATTTTATAGATCAAACAATGAATTGATAAATCAAGAATCAAGGCTTATTTTAATTTACCAAGAATGCCAGCAATAATGCACTCACTGTATATAGTGCTGATAGGTGATAAAGAAGCTGAAGGAGACCAGAGCTGCACTATTACGGCTAAGCTTTGATTACAATTAGGGCTGGACTACATGGCAAAGATACTGTGAGACAACAGAGGTTGGCAGCAGGAAGATATTGTTTCTATACTGTTTACACAGAGGTAGCCTTTCAAAAAATGATCTGGTATTGAGCCAGGACATAGTGGAAATGTTCTTCATGGCAATATTGGTGATAAAGTACCCTGATAAGCCAAAAACACACATCTGGTTATTTTATCAGAATTATTAATTCATCTTTAAATTAACAGAAAACTGCCTTCACTTTTATGCTGTAATAGATTAAGTTTAAAAAAAAAAAAAAATCAGTGTGTCTTCTATAAATATGTTAAACTGAACTCAATGATAATGTTGATCATTAACAATTTATTTGCTGAAATTTATTTTTTTTATTTATATTCTGACAACATTCTCTGCACAGTCGTGTGAATTTGTAAGTTGTTCCAATTTATTTTCCTTAATAAAGTAAAGTTTAACCCTCCATGGTAATATCTGAATGTAACCCTTAATCTCAAAACAGTGTTACCTGATGTGCTCGGCAGATGAGGTCCAGGTCGTGACGGTTAAGAAACTTGCTGACCACATCAGCTCCAAAGGTGAAAGAAACTCCCCGATCGTTCTCCCCCCAGCCCTGGACGTCTTTGTCTGGGTCTGACCACAGCAGGTCACACAGTAAGCCTGGCACAAAAAAAGCATTCAGCAGTCAGAAACACGAACCGTAAAGTCAAGCAGTCACTGATGGAAGTGTGTTAAGACCATTTTCTGCTAATACATCTAGTGCTTTCCTGAAGACAGCTTGTGAGAGATGCAATAAGCTTATCTAGAGTTAGTCTTCCTTTAGTTCAGTAACATAAACGCATACTGTAGGACAACAGACCTGTGTCTGGGACATCAGTGGGTCTCATTATGCGTCGAATTTGTTCCATGGACTGTAGATCAGGTGAGAGCCCTGAGGAGAACAGATGATATTTTATAAGTGACACACACTAAAGCTAATCCTATGTGAATCAGAGTGTACATGAAAAAAAATCAAGCTGACTTTTATTCCACATTATTCAGTGGTGCATTACTGGCTGCTTCATAACCGAGATGCATCACAAACCTCCATGGCAGCAGAAAATCTTCTCATCAATAATCGCAGCGATGGGCAGACAATTAAAACAGTCTGTGAAGGTCTTCCAGAGCTTTATGTTGAACCTGCGCTTGCCTGAGGAAAAAATAAAGAAATGTGGGGAACAAAGAACAAATCAGACAAGGAACAATTGTAAATGAGGCTTTTAACTAAATAATACTGGATTTCTACATTCAGATTTGGATATTTCTGTTATCTAAAGGAACTTTACTAACTATTAACTATGCAAACTTAAGTTGCATCTCTCTTGATCAGGAATGTGAACAGAATTTCAGTTATTAAAGGCTGTAAATATAAATCATGTTGATTTTCAGTTTTATAACTAAGGACGAATTGTTCATGTTTGCAAATGCTTTCCTTGGCCAAATGCAAAACACACAGTGGGCCAACTCACACTGAACAGGATGCACACGTAGCCAGTGCTCACCAAACAGGTGTTTTCCCAACTTACACTCATCATAGAAGCCGTAGATACGATTGATGGAGGCACACTCGTGGTTCCCCCTGAGCAAGAAGAAGTTTTCTGGGTATTTGATCTTGTAGGCGAGCAGCAGGCAGATGGTCTCCAGCGACTGCTTCCCTCTGTCCACGTAATCCCCCAGGAAAAGATAGTTGGCCTCTGGAGGGAAGCCTCCATACTCGAATAGCCTCAGCAAGTCTGTGTACTGTCCATGGATATCACCTGGAAGGATGTGTTCATCTCATTTTTTTATTGGTATCACAATATCACAATTACCATCACAATCTCAATTATCAGAATCAGAATCAGAAACACTTAATTGATCCCCGGGGGGAAATTGTACAGTACCGGTGCTCCCATTCAAGAGTAGAAAGTAGCATAAATTTAGAGCAATAAGTATGTAGAAAATATAAAAATAAGAAATAGAAAATAAAAATATACACATTTAAAAAAAATAAAAGTAAAAAATATATATACAACAACAATGTATGTGTATATATATATATGTGTATGTATTGCACTGTTGTGTATGACTATATATGTATTGCACTGAAAGGCAACTAAATAATGTGAAATTAATTAATTCATTACATCAAGTTGGATTAAATACAGAACATCTTTAAAAATTGCTACTCAAGGTTGCCTCTAGCTATGTGTTTTCTCATTAAGGAAAGGGGTGGCTGTTGATAGGTGCTGTTCTCACCGCAGATTTTGAGTGGAGCCTCCAGTTCTAGCAGGATCGGCTGACTGAGGAAAATCTCTCTGGACTTGATGCAGAGCCCCCGCACCTCAGCCTCTGTCATCTGTACGACCTTCCCTGGACGACATCCTCGCACTGCAAGTCAAAAGTACAAAGAGGTCAACAGTCAACATGGGCTGATCCTTAAACAGGGATGAGTAAGTATTAGACACCAGAACCATTAGGTAACTTGACATAGTGATCAGAACTAATATGCATCAAATTCAACATGATGATAGTGGGCCAGGTAGCTATATTTTAAAATTGTAGACTAAATTAGTACTGTTAAGACCATAAAATATGGAAATATATAATTAAATTTAAAAATCCATTTTGTGCATTTCTCAACTGATCATAAATGACTGTTCCAGACTGATGTTTATAAAAATTTCTGATGTTAGCAAATGTATCAAAAAAAATCTCAAAATCTTACAAAGACTTCGATTTAGTTTTAAAATGTAAGTATTGAAATGCCTACCGATATCTCTGAGAGTGAGAGCATGTGTCAATCGTGTGTTTTTCTTTTGGTAGTCGGGTTAGCGGCCCTTCTGTTTACATTTGCATCACGGTGTGCCATTAAAGAGAGCTGACCATTGCATTTGCTTTGCTACTGGCCAGACATGCCATTTACTCCAGTCAACACGGGTTGTTATGAACTGGCAAGTACAGGAATGAACAGCTTGTTGGCTCAGCTGGAGGTGTGTGAGTGAGTGAGGGCGTTGTGGTCCAAGCAAGACAAAAAGTCTAGAGGGCAGCTTCATGTATAAAGAATAAACAACATGCTTGTTTAGTAATGCCTTAGCGTTGGCTATAACTGCATGTTGGTGGCTAAAGTAGTAGTAGTAGTAGTATAATATCAAAGAAGTAAATTAAATACATAAACTAATAATACTAATACATACAGTACATTGCAATAATACAACTTTCTAAATTAATGAAATTAAATTGGTCTAAAGGGTTGGTACAGTCAGGCTCTATTAATTGCTTTGTAAAGTTTTATACATCTTTCAGGGGTTTGCAGTACAGAATTCGTTATATAAGTGGTGTTTTTCATAAATTTGGTTTGGTGTTAATGACATATTGCCATTATCAAAACAAGCAAATTTTCCAATTATCCTTTATTAAACATTATAGATTATAGAAATTCTGCAGGCTTAATTGATTTCCTACGTAAGGGGGGTGTGTCCGGGGAGAGGTAGCCGACTTGCTAGCTACCTGCCTTGCCAACGAGAACAGTTAACGTTACTTAGCAACCACAACATTCCACGGTTCTTTCTCGTTCCATCGCATTCCGTCCTGTAAAGAAAAAACACTTACTTGCCCGGACTCTGCTACTCGGCTAGTTTGGCTGTTATAACGTTAAGTTATATCACTAGTTAACATAGTTAGCTCTCTATCTGGCAGCAGCAAGGTGAAATTTTACGCCACCCTCCCATTTTACTCAGCCTAACGTTAACTAACTATCCAACATAAGCGAACAGATAGCTACTAGGGACTGTGACACCATAATAACGTTTACATTACTCCTGAAGCACAGAGCTTTTAACGCAACGGTTAGCTTACGAGTTGCCGATGAACAATACAGCTACGTTAAGGCTGCAAGATGCTAAAATCATTTTTGACATACCGTGAAGTTACTGGTTACAACCAAGAACGTACAATTCAGTCCTTTTCTTGATAAAGGACGCAGAAAGACAAAATATCTTACCTTCCAGTAATCGAGAGATGATGCTGTCAACGTTCAACTCGCTTTCCGCCATGTTTCTGATACTCACACAGACAGAGTCCCGGGTAAAATTGGCCCCGAATACTGACTTGTAGGCTCAAAACGGGACAAGCCTTCCCAGGAATGCACACAGATGGTGATATTATGGATCACACAAGTTATCAGCAGTGGTGGAATGTAACAGAGTAAATGCACAATGCATGCATAAGTGCATGCATACTCGTGCACAGGTACATCCAAATTGTACATAAGTACATTAAGTGCAATTTGCTTTCTGTTGTATCACAAGAGAAGTCATTAAATTGCTCATAAAAACGGACCCTGTAGGTCTAGGTAAAATAAAGCCTTATGCTATTATATATTTTTTCTATTTTATTGTATTCTTTTCAGTCATACTTTATTTTATTATCCATAATTTCCTGAGCATTTCCTATACGTTTACTAGAACTTTGTAATATGATAATAATTATAGGGAAATTGATACAGTGTTCAATTAGTACTTCCAGTTAATGAATTCGAATTAATTACTGTAACCTAGAGAGTCTTTAATTTCTATTCCATTTTGTGTGAAGGCACAGTATGGAAGCAGCAGATTATTATCAAGATCATGGATGCTGCACTCCCTGACCAGGTGGAAGACGCCACCAATAGGCAGCAGTGTGGACAACTGTCTTCGAGAAGCTATATTTATATACTTTAAAGAATAAGTCTGGTGTTATTTTATATTTTTCTAGTTGTCAACAAATCCCATGAAAAGATCAAAACCAACAATATGTTTGCCAACCTCCCTACCCATCCCAAGAGCCACGCTGATAGCATGGCTAAAAAAACACCTAGATAATGTCGAGTGTAATTAGGTGGGAGACATCAGAGATCAGAAAATACCTGATAGTGCAGGACCTCTGGTCTTTTCACAGAACTATTGTTTACTAAGTACATCAACCATGACTTGAATATTGTAGCAATTTTATTTCATCAATAAATAAAAATGAGTAAAGAGAAATGTACAAAACTTCTAGATTCAACGAGGTCAGTCAATTACAGCTGGCATATTTCACAATTTCTATGTAGTATAGAAATTACAAATATTTTACATACTTGTAGCACCATTTGATATATTGAAATATTTTTGATATTAACATTTGATCACATTAGTCTCTATAACGTGAACAGACTGCTAGTACTGCCACTCCAACGGAGGACCATATCTCAGTCTGCAACTCTATGCAGCTTTCAGCTCATTGTTTTGGGTTTTTTTGGTCCTCGACCTACATGATTTTGTCAAGAGTTGAGTTTCAATAGCTCACACTGACACCCCTCAAATAAAACGGTGAACAGCTGCTGTTTAGTACTGCTTATTTACTGTTTACTACCTGCCTCAAGTGAAACAAGCAGTTGGTGAACAAAGTCAAACATCTCGCACAACAAAGAGACTCAGATCATTTTGTCAGGAATTAGTGGACCAAACCAGGGCTGTGTTCAATTGAATATTGGACTTGCAGTGGCAAGAAAGAGGGCTGTAATGTTTCTGCTGGGTGTTTCATCTGGAGTCTACTTTCTGCCCTCTAGTGGCCCAAAACAGCTTGATGCAGCTTTAAGACTTAAATATACCGTTGACAATAAATACAGCTTGGTAAGAATAACTGCATTAAAAACCAGTCCCTTTCATTTGTACTGTTTTCTCCACTTTGTTTTTCCGACCCTGACTGCAGGAGAGAATTAGCCAGGCAACAGTAATGCCAGCCAGTAAACCAGCGATTCCCACAATCACTGGCACCCACACAGGCAGAGACGAGGGACACTTTGGCACGTGGATGGTTGGTACAGGACTGGAGCTGGTGGTAGTAGTGGTGGCAGTGTTGATGGTGGAGCCTGAGACAGTCGTGGTGGTGGTCACTGGTGGACTTGGTAGGCTGTTGATCTTGGTGAAGATGAAGGGATTGGCCTATTGGAAACATAAAACAGCTCAGAGCAGAAATGTATGAACTGAAGAACTTTAAAAACTATGTGAAAGAATTTTTGAGCAGTTCTGCCCAAATATACTGAAGATTCAACCACAAAGATGCAGAGTTCAATTTGGGGATTATGGGTTGAAGAGTCAAGTAATATGGAGATCCAAAATGTCCAATATTAAATAAATAAGACATTATGAAAGAGATACTCTGTTGCATAAAAAAGACATAATAAAATAATAATTATATCTTAGTTTGGTTTGCTTTTATTCTGTCATAAAACAACCCACATATAACACATTTTCCACATATTCATAAAACAAACAAACACACAGATTCAATCCAACGTAAAACAGGGACATGCAGAACAAAATAAAACAAACCTTGGACATCTAAAACAAATAAAATTGAGACACAAGATTCACTAAAAGTTGAAATAACTTATTCCTATTATATATTTCATAATATTTCAGCTGAGAATCTATTGGATTATTATACAAGTTAATGGTTATATTATAGTTTTTGTCTATTTAGTCATATGCCTATTTATTTCATAATGTCTTATTTGTTTATTTTAAATTTTAGATTTAGTTTGGTGATACAGTAATAACATGAGTTGTGAGCAGTGGGATTTCTCTCCAGACTTCTCCACACATACCTCAGAGGGACAGTGGATCTTGGAGCGGTCATATGTGAAGTTGTTGTAGGCCTGCTTTCTGCCTACGGGCTCCAACTGTCAACACAGAAAAAGAAATTCTGTAAAACCTAAAAACACTTGGAAACACTGGTCGTTGTGCCGCACTTTGGTCCATTACTGCTCCATGCTCACCATGTTATTCCACAGGCCAATGGCCATCTCAGCATGGGCTCGCTCACTGATGTGGAAACAGTCCACAGAGAAGAAACTTGGGTCAGCCTCACCAACCTGGTGCAAAGATTAGATTTCTAGCTTGGTTACATTTCTTTACTTGTATGTGGATGCCTGTTTGGATACATTTGGATGTTTCTGTAACTTACTCCAATATAAGGGATGAAGGAATTGTGTAAAAAGGGTTGAAGAACAACAGCAAAGTCTTCTCTTCCGTCATAGCGATTTCCAGAAATAAGATGCTGGATCTCAGCCTGGGAGAAAAAAAAAAGAACATCGGAGGAATGCCAGAGGGAACCCCATTTTTTGAAAATATTTAAATGGTTAAAAGAGCTCCTTGCTTTTACCTGATACTCATGATTGATCCGTTTTATCTCTCCAAGCTCTGGGGAGTTTTCAGCTGGGTTGATAACACAGGGGCAGCTGGTCCTGTAAAAAACAGATTCCAAAACAGATTATTCTCCTTAATCTACTGATCTTATTTTACCACTTGGGGGCAGCGGAAACAAGCTGTAAACACAGCGCTGACACCTTTTATGATGATATTGTTGCTGAATGATGATTGTTTAAATGAAAACACTGATTATAGACATTTAAAAAAACAGGCAAAACAAACCTCTGCAAGAGGGAACAGCCAAGCGTGTTCCTCTGAACTGTTTTCAATGGATCTATCTGCAAGAGCTCCACAATGTTAACCAACAGCCTTGGTACCTAAAGATACAGAGAGAGACAAAAAACTTGACCCACTTGTACTCACGAGGACAGCAGATGACAATAACTTAAGGCTTTTAATATCTCACCTCTTTGTAAAACATGTCCAAACTCAGCATAAGATTGTGGCTATAGTTCTTGGGTGAGAGATTATTCTGCAGAGATATGCAAAGCATGGTTTTTACTGCAGTTCCATAACAAACAACACATGTGTGGTTATTTATGTACAATTCATGTATTTTAAGGAACACTTACTTGGTCTATGCAGTAATTGCAAAGATCATTCCCCCCGACAAATATTGTCACAAGTTTCCAGTCCTTTTCAAAATTCACCTCCTGTGTAGCATGTGTACAGAACGTGAGCATGAAAGAGGTTGACGCTATTAGAGCTATTGTATAAATTACTTAGTTTTGAGGAGGTCTTGCCTTATTCTCTCTCATGGCTTTGATGAGTGCTTTGACTTGTACTGGGATCTCTCTGCAACAAATAGAGGCAGTAGGCGTTAGAGAGATGGCACTGGGTTGTTGAGTTTTATTCAGGTGGAGGAGCTAAAAGAATATGCACATACGAGGTCTTAGCTCCAGCTACAGCCATGTTGAAGCCCTTCTGTCTTGAGCCCTGGCCTCTGGAGAAGCCCTTTAAGGAGGGGTTGAACTTCTTCAAGATGTCTGAGGAGATAAAGATGAAAAAGGATTGAGTCCCCATTGAGAAGTAGTGCACCGCTGGTTTCTACCACTCCAGCAGCTGGGTAAAAAAGTGAGTAAAAGTTTTTTCCCCTGCTATATAACATCTCTTCAATTGGTCCGCTGACTACCGGTTAAGGCTGTAGTTATAGTAGCTTCCTCCCAGTTAGGAATGTCAGACTGTATGTGTGTCTAAGAAACAGCAGAACATTTTTGTATTCTTATCTTAAACTTCTGCTTGTACCAGTGTTCCTAGTCCGATTCACCAAACCCTCTGAACTGCAGAGGCTTGTCATAGATAATTGCGTGTTTCAACCTGATGAATGCCAGCTGAATATGAGTAAGCGCAACAAGATTTTAGCATTAGCAAATCAGTGCCCCCATGTTGCTTTATCAGGCTACCAGTTCCGCTCCGTTTGTGCGAATTTGTGCGAAAACAGAAATTTAGCAGTGTCAGGACGATTGGAAAATGTTAATATAACAGCTGCCAGCAATGTGTCATCAGAGCAGAGATGTACTGTGACAGAAATAAAGAGGAAATTTACATGCAGTCATTTAAACTCCGAATTCATTCAGATTAGGAAATCATGCGTATCTGCCACTTAAGAGCGAATCCGTTTGTGCGAGTGGTCCATCGTTTAGTTCATGCCTCTCATTAAGGTAAAAAAAATGATAGATTTCCAATACTAACAAGAATGCACCTCTGGAGACATTGTTATTCCTATCAGATATAGTAACTCAATAAACAATTCTGCCAAACAAGTGGCATAAACTCACTTGGTAGTGTTGTGACAGTCTCCAGAGTCTTATCCCCTCCAATGCTGCAAGAAAAAAAAACCCCACAAACATCAATGTGATTCATAAAACGTGATGGTTAATGTAAACCTCATTAACACTAGAGGCATGTCATACCTCCAGGATACTCCTTTATACTCTTTATTGAGGTCAAACAGGTTCTTTGCTTTGGCGCCAGTGCCTGCCTGTGAACAGAGAACAAACAAGCCACATATAAAGAGAAAAAGCTGCAGAGGAGAGTGAGACACTGACAAAGACAAGTCTAACATCAAACACTGAATGCCAGAACATGAAAGGGATGATCATCACCGGTGCAAGCTATCTGGCTGATAACAAATTGATTAGAGTTCAGAGTTCAATGACACTAAGTAACTGATTACACATGTTCACAGTTAGTGCAAAATTACAGTTAAATGATTCCCTTCAACACACACACATATACCATATTATGTAATATGTGCTCATTGTCAATGGCTGCTTAAGCTTGGTAAACTATGTGTGATGTCTGTGTCCAGCTGTTTTGTACATTATATCTTCTTCCTTGTAAGAATAAACTAATCATTGTGTTACGACACTCACCGTTGAAGAGTCTCCCAGTGCTGCCACCACCTTGATGTCTGCTGGTCTCAGCATGTGAACTGCAGATAAAAGACATAAAAGAGATTCAACCTACTGACATCAAGATAAACCACAAACACCATCTCTTTGCAATGTAATATTTAGTCATTGGTGGTGTGCACAGTTTTACGCGACAGTGTCTTTGTTTCAGCTTGTTAACTGTAGATAAAAGAGGACATTGAATCTAATAACAAGTGTCTTCTGATAACGAAAAGACGACTGTCCGTCTTACCTGAAGTTGGCACAGTGTCAGATGGAGCAAGGTCCACACAGGAGAAGTCACTTCCCCAGTTCTGGGGGGGAAAAGAAACATCAAAATGTGTAAAATTTCTTCATCTTGAAATGTTGCCTTATCTTTTCTTTACCCCGGAGAAATTTGTTTTTATTTTTCATGAAATGGGTGAAGGTTATTTATAATGGTCCGATGGCAGCAGTCATAACCTACGGGGTTGGATTCTGAGAGGGACCAGGCAGAGGCGTCCACTGTCCCCACTGCTATTTGTGTTGGTGTTTGAGCCTTTTGAGCTGAGGCAATTTGGTGCAACCCTGGAATATCTGGACTGGTTGTTCTCGTAAAATTGCTTTTTATGCTGATGATGGTTGTTGATGATTTATTTTCTATCGATAAACGTATCAATTAATCAGCTAATTGTTTCAACACTATTTTCGTTTATGTGAAACATTAGCATCATTCAGGTCTTTAGTTGTTAAACATTACATATTTTGTACGTGAATTCACTTCTCAGCCTCTCAGATAGAGATTACATGCTTACTGTGACAGGTCCAGGTGTTGGAGAGGGACCAGCATACATGTAATTGCTGTTGTTATATGTCCGGATGTATGGTGAACTCTGTAGGCAAAGGAAAGAACTTACAATACATGATGTCAGTCAGTATATTCAAAAACGGTATATACTTTTAATAACAGAAGCTTGAGGAATTCATGTAGAGCATTTTGTTTCTTCACACAATTGAGCCATCTGAGAATTTACAAAAAACACATTCCCCTGCATTTGCAGCACTGACTCTCTATTTAAACACAATATCATACCTCAGTTGGACATTTCAGGTTAACGTCTGTAGTAAAATCCTGTGTGAAAGTCTTATTGCCCAGAGGTTCCAGCTGTGAAAACAAGAATCAGAGTGACAGCTGAGTATCATTCAGTACTTCTTTACGAGCGTTCGCGCCATCAAGATGGTTATATGATTACAGAGTTGGTCGTGTGAGGATTAAACACTGTGCATTGACAACACCATATCCATTAAATATGTGTTTAATTACATTGAATGACGGTCGTTGGCTGATGTGAGGCGTTTTCAGGCACTTTCATGTTACTAAGTGCCACGTCAGGTAAAATATTAGTTTCCCAGTCGCAATTACGACTTGGAAGTTGACATGAACACTATTTACAATTCAGAAACTTAGTCTTAGTCTATAGTTTTGTGCATCAAGTTTCCCTGTTATTAGGCCAGTTCATTTTTACTATACCTATGTCTATCGCTTGTCAATGGTGTCTTAGCTTTTTCTGATTTGTAATCATTGAATTTGACGTCCATTTATGTTTTCACAGTTTCACAATTGTTTCCAGTGAAAACATCAAAGGCCAACTCCTGTCTTCAACCTTTATTGGAAATGTGTTGTGTAGAAATTCACCTATACGCATAGTGAGGGCAAAAGAATAACTCTTAAAGTAACGAACTTGGCGATAGTAATATGTGTACAAAATACTGTAAAAGCCTCTTCTTGTCTGTCAGATACTTGCCATGTTGTTCCAGAGGGAGCGAGCCATCTGCGTCTGGGCCCTCTGGCTGAGATGGAAGCAGTCAGCACTGAAGAAGGAGCGATCGGCACGGCCATCCTGTGGAAAAGGTACGGTAAATGTATGAAGCGTTATCAGCCAGAGCAGTAAAACATAGCAATATACTCGGGACGACTTTGGCCAATGCAATATGGTGAAAGTAACTACTAGAAAATATTTTTTAAAAGAGAGGAAAGGGAAAAACGTTAGTTGATCTGAGCCTGGATGACAGAGTGGCAACCACGACACAGCTTTTGAGGCTTGAGTCCTAATTAGAATTTGTGTATTTCCATACTGTCGAAATCTTGCAGGTTTGTTTGGAGAATTTCTAAAACTTGAGATTGTGTGTAGTGTAGTGTCCTTTGTTTTAGCTCAACTAGCTAGGTACAGTTGTACTGTTGAGTTTGGATTGGAAAGCAGAGATACTGTCATGATTCTGGTGCTAAACCTGTAGTTATATATAGGGTAAGGGGACTCCCATAACGTCTGTGTAGTCCACATTTGAAAGACAGAGCCTTGTTACTGACTGGCAGTTTGGGGACGATGATTTCTCTGAAGAAAGGCTGGATGACCACAGTGAAGTCTGAGCGAGTGTCATACCGGCTCGACTCCACAACCTCGTGCAGTAAACGCTAAAAGAAGGAGAAAAGAGAAGGTGTCGTTGCCTGATGATGAACTGGGCTGTTACTTTAACAATCATAGCACGTGTTCTTTGATTTTTGTTACCTGATAGCCTCTATTGATGTCCTCCACCATTTGAAGAGCTTTAGAGTTGGCCTTTGGCAAGATAACGCAAGGACACAGAATTCTGGCAAAGGAGAGATAACAAGGTGTTACACCACAGTTTGTGATTATTTATTAAACGATAATTGGGGGAGGATGGAGTCATGATGGGAGCACATGAGCTGGAATCAAAGTCAATGGTCCACATCACATGATAAAACTTTTCAAAAAATGTTAAAAGCAGAGAGAAAAATGACTCACTTCACCAGCCAAGTTGGGCACTTAAGTGAAGCGTCCATGTGCATTTCTCTCAGTGGAATAATATGGAGAGGCTCTATTAAGTTCACCAGAGCCCGAGGCACCTGACAGAGACGAGCTCAATTAATTATAACAAACAATCAACCAGACCAACATATATATATCTGAAAATGCAGCAGCTTGTGTGTTGAATTTACCTCTTTGTGTAGATAATCCAGGCTGTCGCGAACATTACGGACATAATTCTCTACAGAGTAGCGCAGCTGTAAAGACAAGGACTACATATTCAGGTTGTGTCTTAAAAGGGCATGACTCGTGAATCTTTACTCCACGTTAGTACTCACAGAGTTGTAGCAGTGGTCACAGATGTCATTTCCTCCGATAAAAACGGTGATCATCTTCCAATCAGATTCAAAATTGATTCTCTGCACAAGAAAGAGTGAGGGAACGTGAGTAGCATGTGGTGCTTTTAAAAGGGCGTCGATGTGAGTGTGTGAGTCTACTGTATGTTTTTAAATAGATCTCCCTCGTTGGAAGTATGAATCCAATTCTAGACATACAATATATGTGTCTTAAAATAGATAAAGGATAAATATCCGCTCATGAACTTACTGAGTCATTCTTCATCCTTGCCACCAGGGCTCGCACCTGGGATGGTATGTTCCTTAAAACGCAAACGAAATCAATTATCACGATGAAATAGCAAACATGTTACTCAGACAGTTAAAAGCACATTTATTTTAGAATTTCTTCATATATATATAATTTCTTGTGTCTTTCAGCCTTTATAGTAACTGATTCTCAAAGTTTCATCACAGATTTTAGTTTTGACAACTTGATGTTAAAATGATAAAAAAAAAAAACTTTTTATCGACAAAAACAGATATAATATATATACTTGTGTGTATTTTTAGTTTTCATCATTTTGCATGGCTTTCTTTTCCTTTGTATGTTAAAGCAAAAATAAATATAAATATACATATTGGAAAATTGCTGTGTAAACGGTCAGAGATGTGTGGTCTCTTGCAATTAAGTATAAAAAGAGAATGAATTTTCATACTAATAGTATATTTCCATTAGACTGTAAGATGTGTCAGACTCACTTGCTCTTAGCTCCTGCTACAGCCTGGTTGAGGAAAGCCTGAGGAGTCTGCTGCTTGCCCATACCAACAGAGTAGCCCGTCAGGTTGTGGTTAAAATGCTTTAAGATGTCTGTTATAACAAAGGAATGATAATAAAAATAAAAGATTTCAGAGTGAACGGGGGTAATGCCCATCCCAGAGCAACACAAACAGGCTTTAACATGTTATTTGAACTAATGCAAGTCATCAGGAGGACTCACTGGGCAGCGTGGTGACAGTCGTGAGGTTTTCATCTCCACCAATACTGCAAAAAACACATAATATGGTGTTAAAATGATATAAGATAACTTTACAGCTAAAGAAATGGATGGTCATAAAACCACAGTTATACCAACACTGCAGCATATATAACATACGCATTAGGATGCAGTGTGGTGTGATAGTTATGTTGAAAAGTCTTGACTGACCTCCAGGACAAACCTCTGTACTGACGCAGGACGTCCAGGACGTTGCTAGGGCTGGATGCAATACCGTTCCCTGCCTGACAGATAAAACAGGAGAGTGTTTCAGTAACATGACAGAGGTTTTCTATATTTCCCAGTGTATGACATTCCCCCCAATATACACCAGTATATACGGCTCTTCTTTTACTGTACTTTGTTCATCTTTCCATTTCTCTATGGAATGATCTCATATGTACATGGTCTAAATGTCCACCAAGGCCTTGAGGTCTTTGGACTGTTCATCAACTGTTATGTAATTAAGTCTGAGTAAGTCTACTTTCATTATTGATTAATCTACTGATTATCTTTTAAATCAATCAAATAAAACTCGTCCGGCAGCATCTGGTCAGGTTCAGGAACAAATGTCTGGTCATTCAAGTAATTGTAATGTTTATAAACATTCATACATATCATGTATTATATTATAAATCCATCTTTATCTTTGTAATACTATCTGCTTTTCTCTCTGTATATACAAATGTTTATATATTTAACTCTAAATCATTGCATAACTGACATTTCCCTCTACTTGTGGGGATAAATTTATCCAATGGACAGTTATTCATAGTTATTAATATCCAAGGACAAAACTTCACTTTACTATACAGAATATAACATTATTCACTAATTTGAGCTACTACTGTACAGTATTTAACAGGCCACTGTACGTTAGAGGTTATGATTATGGTTCTACTTTTCAGACCATTTTATTATATTTGATTATGTTTGATATTTTAGATTATATGGCTTATATTTTATTCTAACATTTCTCTTTGTTTTTCTATCTCCTTGACAAGTTTTTTCTATAAAATGACAAAATGACTCACTGTCAGAGAGTCGCCCACAGCAGCCACCACTTTAATATCTCCAGGCCTGAGTTCATGGACTGGGAAGATACAGAAGACACAAAACTTCAATGAGACTTTCCGAGTGACTGTACAGTAATATGATACTTATAATACATGGAACTATGAAAATATAGTCTTAAAACTAGCTAGAAATACGACATAGTAGGATTAAAGTACAATTTGAAAGAAGTATAAAAAAGAAATGAAGAGAAATAAACAATGTAAAGTAGGTATGTGTAATTGTACAGACTTCGATATCAGACTCAATATTTTGTATGTTAATGTGAGAGCGTAGTTTAATGTTTTCATGTGTTCATGTGTGTCATATACATTGATATTTGAAGTCAAAAAGAAAGACAATATCTCATCAATCAACTTCAACACAAAAAGAATGAGAAATGACACATGAATATCTGTTCTGAATAAAATCTGCCCGACCATTTTAATGTGAAGTCCCAGAAAAGCATTATTTGACTTTTTCTAAACAACTGAAAGTCACTCTGGCATCTAATAAATGTAAAAGTGTAAACTATCTCACCTGAGGTGGGTGTGGAGGGCGAGGGGCTGAGGCCCTCACAGGTCATCTCTGTTCCTGTAAGCTGAGCAGACACACAGAGCACATCCACGGTCAGAACGAAACAGGAGGCGCACAACGCTGCCACAGCCTCCATGTGGCTCAGCACACAGACACATACACAATACTCACTGAGTGAAGCAGAGGAGAGGCATCGCTGTGGTGATATGAAGGAGAGTTTCCCTCCGTCCTCAGGAAGGGTCGGTCCTTGGGGAGGGGAGGGGAGGGGGAACAAGAAAAAAAGAGGTGGGTTGGGAAAGAAAGAGGGTAGAATATTAGTGCTAAAGTACAGCACGTCTAATGACACTCTTTAACATCCTGATTTAACGGCATGTGTGTGAGTTTTTAGCACAGTTTCTCACCTCAGTTGGACATGGCAATGCGATGATCTTTCCGTTGTCTTCTCTGTTATGTTGACCACTTGTGGGCTGCAGCTGAAAGACAGAAAACTCATTGTCCTCATGTTTGCGACAGAGAGAACAATGACTGTGTTTGTGTGCGTGTGTGTGTGTGTGTGTGTGTGTGTGTGTATGAGATTGCTTTGGTTGCTTTCAGGCCTCACCAGGTTTGTCCACATCTGCACCATCAGTTTATCAGTTTGTTGTGCCGCCTGTGACTCATAGAGAGGCTTCCCACTCTGTTCAAAAAGAGAACATGTGTTACAGAAAGTACATCTTCAGCTCCTCCTGCAGTGAGATAACCAGAGCTCTGTGTCTCTTGCTGTCACAAACAGACGCTATCATCATCTCAGAAGTTCTTCAGACTTTTGGTCTTCATTCGAATCTTTTTTTTTTTTTCCTTTCTTGGCATTTAACTTTTCATTTAACTTTTTTATTTTATTGTCTTGTCTGATTTCAAAGAGTAGGTTTGGTGCTTCGTAACTTCACAGGGAGAAGATAAAAGACATGGCGCAGAAAGTAGATGCTTGTTCAGTGGCTCTGGTACTGGTCAAGATTGTTATATCATTGTCGATGTAGGGGTTGAGGGATAGTAACAGCCTGTGACTCACAGCAACAGATGAAGGGTCTGTGATGAAAGGTGCGTCCTGCATAAGGACAGTAAAGTCATCTCTGTCTCCATACCAGCGCCTGTTTACCATGAGCTCATCCAAGGACTCCTGAAAAGGAGTCAAGAGGAAAGGTTTACCGTAAAGTGGCCGGGCATACACTACAGCTAACTCCACCACCACAGGTCAAAGTTTCACAGGAGCTTAAACAACAAAAGGACTGAATGTAGCTCACAGATGTTTTGGTATGAATAATGGGCAAACCTGCAGAGCTTGACCCAGCATGGCCCTCAGAAGTCTGACTTCTCCTTCCCCGTTTGTCTCCATGCATGAACATATCCTGTCAGCAAAACAGATTCACTCATGAGAACTGAATGATTACGGAGACGTTCTGTACTGTCGTGCTGCTTCACCCTCCCTTCAGCAGTTTATCGCAGTGTGCTACGCTCTATTACTAAGTGATATCTATGGATGGAATGCCACTAACAAGAAGAAATAATCACGTCATGATATTCATGTATAAAGCTCTATTAAAGCTTCAAACCACCTCACATACCTTCTGTCATTTAAATCTTTGTGTTGAGGCTGGTTTCACTATGAACATTTCTTGTTCTCAGGTCTCTCTCTCTCGAAGATTTTACCTGATTTAAGTGGATACAGTTGCTAAACTGCAGCCATTTTACAGACTCATAACACGTGTACATCTGTTTAGATGTCACAGGCTAAAAGCAATTCTTTATATATACTAAGCCAGAGATGAGGAAACAGTGGTCCACCAGAAAATGTGTCATTTTATGTATGAACTCACTTGTTGTGGAAACTGTTGTGTTCTCCATCCCACAATGCAACACTGACGATGGTCCGCTTCAGCTGCAACACAGTGAGGTGAAACAAAATGTAAAATGTGTGAATATTGCCAATATAGTAATAGCGGCAGAATGAAAAATACTGTATGTAATCTGAAATATACCTGAGAGTGCAGCAACTGCAGAGCATCATCCACCTCTTCAACCACTGCTTTGATGACGGACTGAACCTGCACACAAACACAACAGATAGAGGTGATACAATGACCTTTCGAATATGTGTATATGTGTTTTCTTACTGATGGGACAACTTCTCCACAGACAGAGTCTTCCTGTTACTGCTAATTGTTGTCAGGTACTGACAGAGAGAAGATAGCAGCTATAAGGAAGCACAAACTATTTTCCTGCCTCTGCACAGATGTTTTAGCTCTTATGGTCCTTTTAGAAGCTGTTGGTCAGCAAATGCTAAATACCTGAAATCAAATATCGAACGTAACCTTTTAACAGTAAAATTGAAGACAATAGGACGTTATCTGGAGTGTGTGAGTCTGACGCTGATAAGAATACAAAACTCTGTAACTTCAGTGTATTGAGGCAACGAGTGATTCTGCCTCTTGGCTTTAACTCACAATATATATATGAAAACACACAATATATGTGTGTGTGTGTGTGTGTGTGTGTGTGTGTATATATGAAAACACACAATATATGTAGTTTTTCTCTTAATCATTTGATCAATATTGAGGTATTTTGCTATTTACCTGCTGCTCACAGGCACAGAGCTGATCCACCTGAACAAAGAGAAGCACCAGCTTCCAATCTCTATCCACATCAGTGGCCTGTAGGAGAAAAGAAATGAATGATCAACCACTTTAAAGCTGTTTCATGCCACTCAGGTAGTTAAAGAGGTTTAGTAATATGCTCTGGTCCTATTGTAGAATGCTTGAAATGAACAAGCTATTTGAGATAAGTTGAGCTACAGATGTAGACGTAAAAGTGGCCAAGCTGAAATGATAAATATCCTTTAAGATTGGAGTTGGAGCACCTACCTGATTGTTGTGGAGGTAGAGGGACACTTCCTTTGCCTGCTCCACCAGTGAGCTGCAAACCAAGCGAAACAAGGAGACAACAACAACTTCAGATCATTGGAAAGAGTCGTTGGCTGCATATTTCTCACGTGTCAGGCGGTGCGCTCTGTACCTGTGTTGAACAAACTGAGAGGCGTACAAGTTTGTTTCATCTGAGAGAGGACTGACCAGTGCAGGGTTGAACAGGGTCATCAGCTCTGATGGAGGGACATTAGCACAAGCTCAACACCAAAACACAGAGCTTCTTTTCCTCGCACAGTAAGCGATTAGTCGATTCATCGAGAAGTCAAATGACAGAAAACCCATCTCAACAATTTTGATATTTTATCATTTTAAGTCATTTCATTCTTAACGTATGTAAATATCTGCTAAACAAGCAGTTTGAATATGTCAGCTTGGGCTTTTGGAAATTGTGATGGACATTTTTTTTTACTGTTTTCTGACATTTCAAAGACCAAACAATTAATGGACTAATCAAGAAAATAACGCACAGATTAACTGATAATGAAAATAACTAAAATAGTTGGATTTGACCATGAACATAGTGTTTTAGTTTCATAATAATTCTGAATACTTGTCGGTCATGAGAGCTTTCAGACATTAGCAACATCCAAACACGTATAACACCCTTACATATGTAATCATTTATTATAAGCCGCCATATAGTTTTTGAATCAAACACTAATTTGACAATGAAACGGTAAAGATCTTCGTTCTAATAAAACCAGTTATACATGAAAACATCACTGGGTTACAGTGTTTCCAAAATCCAATTTAATCAGAAGAAATGAAACGTTAAAGCACACTTTGATCAATAGCTGTGACTTCCTGCTTTGTGTCAGTCAGTATTTTATCTCTATGAAGTACCGGCAGTACTTTTATTTTACGCACGGCTTTCACAAAAGATAACAGGTGTGTGACATGTGTATTGGGGTTCACTGTTTTAATTATCACGGTTAGTGTAGATATCAGTGTAGTAAAGATAGCGCACAGTAGTGTAATAGAAGCTCATATCAACCTCTTCAGATGGATTACAGTGTATTTAGACCGTAGGCCAATTCTAGTGAAAGTTACATTTTGATTCAACAGCAGCACCAGATACCACAGCGGAGAAAAATAAGAGTGAAGAGTGCATGGACATCCCAATTGTGTATTAATCAGCTTAGCTTATCTAAGGATTTAAGTAAATTATTTAAGAAACATTTGGCTTTAGGCCTCGTAAACACTACAAACAACAAAATAAAACTTTGAATCTTGCCTCTGAGTCTTGATACCACGGTGGACAGCTCGGAGCTGCAGGAAAAGAAAAGAGCACAGTGTGATTATGTCTTCTCACTGTTGAATTTTAGACCTTGTGATGCAAATATCACTTCATGACTTTGGTGACCTGTGCGCTCACCTGTGCATGTGAAGTCCCATGGAGGACAGCACAGCCACATCTGAGGGCGTAACGCTGTTAACTGGAGAGAAAAAATATCCTTTAAATTGAATCTCAGCACAGAGATACAGGAGGATTTGCTTTGTTGCAATTCAGAAATACAATATTTCTGTAGTGGAGCTTTTTGGGTGACTGGATTTAACTTCTTTATATACTGTGGGGTAGTTTAATCCATAACGATGCATCATGTTTTATAAACTGATTTATTATATGTTTTAAAAGAAAAGTTTAATCTGCAAGGTAACTATTTTTATAACATAATTACAGCAGTCAGTAAAAAGTAAAATATGTCCCTCTAAAATATAGTGGAGTAGAAGTGTAAAGTGGCATGAAATTGAAATAATCAAGTAAAGTACAAGCAACTCAAATTGTACTTAAGTACAGTACAAGTTACATTCTACCACTGATGTGATACCGTATATATATTGTAATATAAGTATAGTGTAAGTATTCCACTGAAAATGCATCAGTAATGAACGTTTTGTAAATCAAATGCTGCATCATTGTTTATATGATGTACACATTTCTATCCACAGTAACAGTCAAGAAATCAATTGAAGCTACAGCCGTTAATGTAAGTCGGCCTCAAATCAACTTTGTCTCTATCAGACTCACCATTTAAAGGGGGCGACTGAGACGGGAACATCTGAGTGCAAGGCAGTCCAGTTACTGAAATCAGAGATAGATAACAAAGAGTACATTATTATGACCATATATATAATGCAGATGAGCAAATATTAAGATGATTTAATAATGCTCAAAGCACACGTATTAACATTCTGTATAGCTCTTCTTCTTCTTCTTCTTCTTCTTCTTCTTGGGAACTCGGCACAAACTCTTTAGAGGCACATGAATGTATTAAACTAAGGTAATAGTATGCTATATTTGTAGATTAAATATCACTCTAAGATCACTCATCACTTTTAACAACATGAGGAGCCATGCAGAAGTTTTAAATTCATGTCTTTTTGTTGTCAAAAGAACTGATGAAATATGGAATTCGTGGAGCAGCAAAGGCACAAAGCAGAAAGACCATCTATACGTTCAATAATGATCAAAACAAAAATAACCAAAAATAAAAACTCAGGAGTTAGAGTTTAAGTGCAAAACAACCTTGAGTGTAAGCAGGATGTATTTAAATATACTTGTCTTTCCTCCACTGATGTGTCAAAACCGATGATCCTTTACAAGTTTACTCCATGATTTATAATAAATAGTGATTATCAGTTTCTCCTATGTAAGATTTAAAAAAAAAACTGCAGCATTTACTGTGATTTCATGACACATTAAATTAAGAAAACAGTGGAAACCTGTCGTCCATGTGAGCCCCAGGACTGTGATCACAACCAGCTGTGGGAGCATCATCTCTCTGATTTTCTCTGATCGTTCCTGCAGCCTTCCTTCCTCTGTGCTCTCTCTCTCTCTGGCGGTCAGACGTCTTTCTATGTCATTATCAGTTATACCTGTCCAGTTAACTGTACATATCATAAAGATGCACCGAGGGGAGGGACTGGCTTACTTGTCCAAAGGACACGGCCGTAAGGTTTTATAATGAAACAATGACACTGATGATGAAACCTTTATTGTAATAATGAGCGCAGGTGAACTTCAGAGTGTTAATGGGATTCTATTTCTGGACTATCCGAGGGTTTTTTGCAAAATGTACTTTCGCTGTACACTTTGTTGTTCACTTGGTTACCATAAATAAAAATGACTGTAAATATCAGAATCTAAGATAAACTATAACATTACTGAAAGATGACTTTATGTTCCTCTTAAACTAAAGGAAATCTGCAGTTAGACTGTAATACACTACACAGCATGACTTCAGTTATATAAGCTTTGCTGTGTCTTCTGTGTAATTGTGACAATGATGAGTATCAAATGTTTAAATCAAGAGGTTGTGCTTCTAGTTCATTTGATGCTTTGATTTTTTATTTTATTTGAAGCTCAACGTCTCACCATCTTGTGATTGATGATTGCTTTCAAACTTAATGCAAATTTCAAACATTTTATTTCTGCTAATATTTTCTCAACACACATTGCACACATCCACTCTCACATATTTGCTGCTTAGCTTAGCATAAAGACTGGATACAGAGGACACAGCTAGCCTTGGCTTAATCCAAAGGTAACAAAATCCGCCTGCCAGCGTATTATTTGGATAGCATCTGATCAAAAACTGATGTTGTTTTATGTGCGCGTATGTACTGGACTATTTCTTGGCTGGGCACAATGACTTTCTGGAGTCTCTGCTGGTGGCCAGGAAGTCACTTTAGAGGTGCTGGAGGCTTGTGGGTTTTGTTAGATTTGGGCATAGCCAGGCTAGCTGTAATCCTGTTTCCAGTTTGTATGCTAAGTGCATTTGTGAAAAATGCCAAGCTATACTTTATGTAAGTCCCTGGCATGTTGATTTGACCTCTCCACCACAACAACATAAGGTCAGGAATCACACCACTTTGTAGACTGTTCAGCTGTGTGACTCTGTAGTACCAGATATCTGGTGTGACAGGGCATAACGCCGCCAGTGCAAGGGGGAAAAGATTATCTCAGTTATTACTACAAATAGTTGTAGCTATCTCCCTTTTATCTATAGATTTTATGAGTTCAATGAGGAAAAACGACGGCCATGCTCCGTGTTGGCTTCATGTCAGATGAGTTACATAAATGTGGAATAAACTGACTAAAGTTTACACACACTTGACTTTTGAAGAGAAGGGCCTGGCAGGACCAGGGACAGGATTTAGAAAAAGCATTTGGTGCGATGTTGGGAACAAAGTAAAGTTCATGAGTACAGTATTCTTCAGAATAGGGTGGAAAGTGGATGTCCAGTGAGTCCCACATTGATGCTTCAATGTTGTAAAGCTCGTCTGTCTCTTATCTCTCCTCTGATTAGAGAGGCGATGAGTGGCCAGAAGGAAGGGCCAGGAAGTTAAGAAAACAACTCACCAGATTTTTTACTACTACTGTCCTCATGTCATGCACTGACATTAATACTGCCTCTAATCCTGCCTGTGTTAAACTGTATACCCATAGGAACACATATTATGCACATTGAAAGAACTCAGCTGAGGTTCGGTCTGTACTGAAAAAATGTACAGTCATGATCTCTCTATTGTGTCCTTCCAGCAGAACTATGAACGCTGTCACTCCAATCATGATTACCATAATCCAGATATGAGGTCAAATTGCCTTTACAGTCTGTTATCTTCCCTCAAGGACATTAACTCTGCTGAAGCATGGCTTTTATCTCCCACATCTATACTAATCTTTGCACAGGCTTAGTTGGGCTGAACAGTTTGTCCTGTAGTTACACTTCTGGATATGAAACATCCACAAACAAGGCTGGTACTTATTTAGAAGCCTGAGACAGAAAAAAAAAAAAAAAAGTTTCATGTGAGGAGAAAGGTGCTCAGCTCTCTGCTATTTATCAAACGTAAGCAGGATTAAGTCGCTTGATAAGTGTGTCTGATTTTTCACACTGAAGAACGTTTTAAATCCTATATTGGCACTTTGGAGCATCCTTAAGTAAAATGCTTTGATACATTTGGGCCTTGGAGTGAAATGGTTCCTAGGAGGAGTGAATGAGATGCTTTTGTAAGAAATCTGATATCAAAAAAATAATCAGTTACATTTAGAAAACAGGAGGGGATTGTTGGACTTGAACGGTAAAGATGACAGTTTATGAAGTTTGAAGGGGCCTCTGTATGGAAATATGAAGAACTGGCAGCTTTGAGGAGAGCAGGAAGTCTTCTGGAAAAGAGAAGATTAAAGAAGAAGATTGACTGCGATTTCCTCAGTCAGACTTTGAAGTCCCTATTTAATAAAGTGAAGTATCAAAGGAGGGGATCGAAGAAACAACAAGAAACAGTGTAGGGAGACAGGGCTGCCTTCATATCCCACCAGCTGCAGCGATAGACCACCAGATGGACGATACTGTTCGCTGCTTTTCTGGCTGCTCAGAGCGCACAAACATGATTTGGCACCAGATGCAGTCGGGAGGAGAGAGATCTCTATGTGGTATTTTGGGACATTGCTAATGCGTTTGGCTCACTGTCACATAACTTAAGGTGGGAGGATTTGAGGTTTTTGAAAACAATCTGGTGAAGACATGAAATGCCATGGGGCATTCAGTATGAAGGCAGAAAGCTTACTGGACTTGGTAGAGGGGGAGCAGGACAGTATGTGAGTTTTGATCTGTTGGATTTTCTATTACACCTGACTTTTTCATTTGGATGTATGCCATATATCACTAGGTAAATCACATTGTCTTGATTTAGTTAATCTTAGCTGTAAAGTTAATCTGTTACTTGATTGTAGGATGTTTTTTTTAGTGCATGATGATAAGTACTTGCCCACATATTACTGTCTGGGTTGCACACCTGAAAGGGTGGCCTGTGTTAGCCTTGATCAATGCTAAATTGGTCTATAATATTTGATAAAGAGCACGCTACGTGCACATTCTCCTGCTTTCTTTCTCTTCTTCCCACCAGGCATGTTGAATCTGGAGAAGTCACTATGCCTGTAATATATTTAACATCTGACAAACCAGGGACTGGAACAGGGGTTGTTCTGTATTTTCCCTTTTAACAAGAAATCCTAGAAAAAAAGACCAAAACCAAATATGTGTTGGTCCGTCTCTCAGTACTTTCTGAGATCCAAAACTTTCTCTAATGTTCTTTAGGTTGGATTCTTAGCTAAATCTCTGTCAACTAGTCAATTCAATTCAACTTACTTATTTTATCAGGAAAATATACTCAGTATCAGTGCTGCTTACCCCCTCGTTAAACCCATAAAATCAGGGTATCTTTGAATGAATTTAACAATACATGTGCATGTATGATGAGAGGATGATGATCATCATCATCGTGGGAATTATCAATCTATCATTTGTGTAAAAAGTAGCATGAAGTTATTGCAACATGTCCAGGTGTGCTCTGCTGCCACCTTGTGGTCATTATTCAGAGCTGCATTAAGCTACCGGAGATGCACGGAAAATACTGGGGAGACTCAGCGTTCAAAACAAAAGCAGAGGTGAAAAAACGCTGGTTACAAGCATGGAGATGTAGACTCTAGTCTTTGGTACAGACTCTACTACAAGTTTTAGATGATAACCGTCATGATTATGATGATTGTTATCAGATTGTTACAATTCAAAACGTAAATGTATTTTATCAGGAATTTACTTTGAAAGTTTTGAGCGGAAGCTGTCGTTCTCATTGTCACTAACTTGATTCAAATAAACACCATTGTAACTGGCTGGCTGCATCAACTGCTCTCCTCTGAGTCGAGTTTGACAACAACAATAACAGAGGAAACGAGGACTTGTTTAATCAGCCGAGAATAAAGACTGGTGAACAAAGACACTTCGGCGAGAAAATAACCGTTTCTCCTCCCAACTGCTATTTCGCTAGCTAACGTTAGCTAACGGTATTACAAGGTGAGAAATATGGCTTGGACTTCATGTTTGTTTGGCCTATTAGCTACTATCTGGATGCCTTCGACATTTTTTACATACAGGGGTTTTCTTCTGACAGGCTATGAAGTGGATCATATTGTTGTTTTTATTTTAATTTCATAAAACTTTTGCTAGTTTATGAAGCTAATCCACAGTGACATGTTTTTCTTGTCTTTTGCTTAACCTAGTTATTGGCGTACCTGGCCTAGGTTAATGATGCCTTCAAGGGAGTCCTAAATCCCAGGATTTGAGCATGAAAGTCCTGAATAGTATTTTCTTTACAGTGAGCAACATTTACCTTAAACTGTATGGCTAGTTTGTGTTGCAGAGGCAATGAAAGGGGATAAGTGATATCTGACATACATGTATGAACAGATAATGGTTGTAAATATCTGACATTACTTAAATAATTAATGCAAATAAAACAGTACCCTCAATAATATTTGTTTTGGGGTACATAGAAAAATCATAGTAATATGGATCATGGCTGACATGATCTCTCCAGTTTTTCTTTAATAGGACTCAGCCCAAATGTCACACCATTTAGAAATTGGGTGTCATAGAAAAAATATTTACAAAATCCTCTGTCAGTGTATTTCATTTTATGTCATGATATCGATATATATAGAGATGTAATAAACCTGGAAAACCACTTGAGATTTTGTTATTGGACAAAATTATCAGACTGGAATGCCTGGCAAAACCAGCAAATTAGATACCTGACAAATCAAGGTATTTTATCACATTGATTCAAAACTTCAATATTGCCATAAATCAGTCCTGGTAGTTGATTTGCCACATGGCCCACATGGCCTAATACAAGAGATATTAAAAGAAGAGCTACCTCAGTGTAAATGATAAAACAAAATAACCACCAATAATAAGAAAATACAGCTTTCCCTTGTTGTATTTACTTTGTTGGGTTGTGCATTGGTTTATTTCCCCAAATTTCAGTGTTTTCAATTGCTCCAGAAATGTGTGTTATCATCTAACGGGGCTACTTAATTTGTTTGTTTTAGCTGTTTACCAACTGGAGGTAGACAAAATGGGGCGGATCTTCTTGGATCACATTGGTGGGACTCGCCTCTTCTCCTGCGCCAACTGTGACACCATTCTGACCAACCGAGCTGAGCTCATCTCCACGCGCTTCACTGGAGCCACTGGCCGAGCTTTCCTGTTCAACAAGGTGCCTGCACATCTCTTCCTTCACCTGGGTCGTGAATAACAATAGTGTCGCACTTGTTAGTTTAATGGATGGGCCTCCTCATTAACAGACAGTAGGACATTGCCTCATTTCTGTTTAATGCTAGTAAGCATTTAAAAATCCAGGAGGTGGCCAAGTGTCATGCTGACACAAACAAGCACAAAATAGTCCTGATTAATGATTGATGATGTTATGGAGTGTAAGAATTAGCATTAACATACCTTTGGGAATTGTTTGGAACAAAAGTAAGAGAGATAAATGAATCCTTATTTCAACAATACAACTAGCATTTATGGATGACTGTGGAAGTCATTAGAGCTGACTTTGAAATGTTTTGATTTTACTTGCTGATATTTGCTTGAAAACACAAAAGAAACCTCTGTAGAAAAGCAACTAACTGTTACAGTGACAGTTATCTTACTGCTGCCCTCCAGGTTGTGAATCTGCAGCACAGCGAGGTGCAGGACAGAGTGATGCTGACGGGAAGACACATGGTGCGGGACGTCAGCTGCAAGAACTGCAACAGCAAGCTGGGCTGGATGTACGAGTTTGCCACCGAGGAAAGCCAGCGCTACAAGGAGGGCCGTGTCATCCTGGAGAGGGCACTGGTTAGGGAGAGCGAAGGCTTCGAGCACGTTCCCTCCGACAACTCCTGAGTTCTTCTGTTATAATGCTCAATCCGTGCATAATACAGCTTTTCCTCCAGCAGCAGTGCATGGACAGTGTGCCATTTGTGAGTAGAGCTACACCAAAATAATATCACAGGCTGGGTCTTTGTGGGAAGCTTAAACAAGAAGTGGTGGACATTTTCCCATAACTTTAAACATCTATGAATTTCTTCTATGATGGGTAATAATACCATTGCTTCTCTACCCATTTAAAATCGCCTGCATTAAATGTGTTGGTGTGGTGGGATTTGGGCTGCTGTCAGAGGGAGAGGGGATTCGCTCCTGCTGCCCTTCAAGAAGCTCAGACAGACAGACAGATTGTTACGTAGAGGTTTGAATAGCCATTAACGGCACTGGTGAATTCTGACTGTAAACAGAAGATTGGATTAAGACTAGTGATTCTGATTGAGTGAAATACAATGTGTTTGCATAAAGAGTTAGTCACGAAGCAGTGTGCTGCAGTACATTCCTTTCCTGACAAGTGTTCAATGTGACACTTTGCCATAAATCCTTTAAGTTACTGTAAGTATTAATTTACATTACAACATTACATTATCAAAGTAGACAGAATTTTAAAATGTAAAATACCCTGTTATGTTAACATTTATCATTTTGATTATAGTCACTGCACCAGGTATGAGTTTTGACCTATAAAGAGTTCAGATATTCCCCCTTTATTTTATGTTTTGATAAATGATGATACAGTTGATCAGTACGTTGTACAGTGATGGAAAAAAGGCAACTTTTGTCTTTTGCATTTCAATACACTCTTGCTGCAAACGTTCCAGTGATATGCTGTTCATTTTTAGCCATTTAATTTAACAGTTTCACATTGACTTCTTACCAATTGTTCAAATATTCAAATTGACTGGTGGTAATAGGCAAATTATTTGAATGTTTATTTGTTTTTTGTCAAAAATAAATAAATTCACACCATATTTATTCATTGAATCTGTGTTTTCTTATGTCTGTCCTTATTCAGATTTGACTATTGTGTCCTGCCTAAACCATCGCAAAACATTCCATTTAAAATTGAATGTATTATTTTATTTATTAGTTGATTTTACAGTGCACATTAAATTAATTTGAGCCGTGATAATTCTGCCCTTCTGCCATGCAGCTCTGCTCACCAGTATTTGTATTGTTCGCCTATATATTTATTGGTATTACTGGCCTATACTGTGTTTTTACTAAAAACTCCACCTGTTACTTAAGCTCCACACAAATAATGTTTTAATGAATACTTGCCACTCGTGAAAGTGGTTGAATACAGAAGTGGCATGTGAATATCTGGCAGAAATGAGACACGTGTAACAGGGAGTGTACTGGTGACACTTGAGAAGTAAAACCAGTTTTAATTTGCCCTATGGCTTGCGTAGGAAAGCTATGTGACAGAGTTACAGGTGTGGACGGATTTTCGAGGCGCTGAAAACAAACAAACCCTCAGCAAAGCCGACTCGCGCTGCATTCTGGGAAATGCAGAAAGGATGAATCTTAGCAGAGACACCCAAACCAGGCGCACTGTTGTGTAGCTGGTCGGGCAGCATACCACAGTCCACGCTGATTGCTTTTATTACAGTTGATGGCATGTGATGTGAGCAGGATACGTGACTTCGTTGCCACCCGGACGGACACAAACCAGAGCAGCGATGGCCGGCGGTGAGTTTAACCAGTGAATACAAGCTAGCATGATAGGCTAATGTTAGCTGTTAGAGGACCACACCAGCAACGCTAGGTGGAAGGATCAGAAAACAAAACTGAGCTGTTTTAAAAGACCTGCTAGCCACAAGTACTGTGTCAGTTATAGTTTTCAGTTAAGGAAGTGACAGCACTTGTTATACAATGAAGTGGTCTTCAAAGTGTCGCGCTGTACTTGACGCTCGGCACGCAAGGTAAACACCATTAGCTACATGTAGTCATTACGTTTTCTCCCCTCTCTCCCCAGAAAATGTGAGTGTGATCTTTAAAGTGTACTGCCTGGCAGTGATGACCCTGGTGGCAGCCACATACACAGTGGCATTACGGTACACACGGACCATCTCAACAGGAGACTTGTACTTCTCCACCACTGCAGTGTGCATCACTGAGGTCATTAAATTAATACTGAGCCTGGGGATGCTGATGAAGTAAGTGTTTGTCACCAGTCCACGCACTGTTACATGTTTGACCACATGAACATTTGACCCTGGACATGGAAATGTGTTTTTATAATTCACTTGTAAGTGGAAAAAGTGACCAAGTCAGTTAGAAACAAGGTGACATCTTCAAATTGCTCGTTTTGTGTGACTGACGGTCTCAAAGATAAACCCAAAGATGTTCAATTTACTATGCAGAAGCCAAAGGTGAGCAGCAAATCCTCACAATTAAGACATTTGAACTAGTTAACTAGGTTTGGCATTTTCATAACAAATAACATAAAGTAAAACTATATAACATTCGAAAGAAGGAATAACGCACTGTTCGTCTTACAGATGTATAGTTGAATTCATTAGTAATAAATTGTGCCCTTGCTCATTTCAATAATAACGCTACTGTTAGTAAACTCAAAGTCCTCTCTACTTGCTCCTGTTTCACTACATTTTCCCATGTCACAGATAAACATGATGCTATCTTTAAACAGTTTCTATTATCAAAGTAGTTGCTGATACAATTTTCTGTCAATCTAATAATTTCAGCTCTACATTATTGACCACAGGAGTGGAATTGGGTTTGGCAGATGTTTTGTGAGTTACTGATTCTAAATTGGGAGGATTTGCTGCAAATCTCTTTCGGTTTCCTATCGCACACGTCACCTTGGGCTTTAGGAAATTGTGATCTGCATTTTTCACTATTGTCTTTCATTTTATAGACCAAATGATTAATCCATTAATCAAGAATAATTGGCAAATCAATTTTATAATGAAAATAATACATTTACACATAATGCATTAGACAGCGTAGAGGTAGAGGGATGTATTTTGTTCTCAATGGGAGTCAGGTGGGATGTAACAACAGGGACGAGAATCATATAAGAATTGCTTTTATTCCCCTAGACTTCAGATCTTACTGGCCTTGTAGGATTACTTGTCTGCTGACTTCTTCACTCTCTCCAGCTGAGAGATGAACAAGTTTCAGAACGGGACTGTTATTCTCAATCGTGTGAAATCTATGTGTAGTATGTGTATAGAGTATAGTTCCCTCCTTTAATCTACTGAGAGACAAGGTTTGCTTATCCTTGAACAAACAATCAAATTTCATTTGCATAGCACCTTTCATACACATTCATTCATTTTATATGTTAGGGCACACCGAAGTGCTTTACAGGGGACTCAAGCTAATAGTAAGGCTGTAAAAATTACAGTTGTAAACAATTGTAGTCTAATGCACAAGGAAAACTGTATTATAGCGAGAGAGATATATACATAAGTTTAAAATTCAAATAAAAATGGCATAAAATCCATAAAAGACAAGATTTTAAAACATTAAACATTGTTATCAAAAGCTGGACTAAGGTGGTACGTTTTAAGTGTCTGTTTGAAGATATCAACAGTTTCAGCTACTCTCAGATATTCAGGAACACTGTTCCAGCATCTAAACTAAAAATAAAGAAAGCAGCCTCACTTGACCTTTTTGTAACTTAACTAAAAAATGTATCAGAGGACCTGAGCTGCCTTTCTGGTCCGTACATTACAAGCATGTGAGACACTGTTCTCAGTCTTCTGCGCGTTCAAGAATAGTCGTTCAACCACTTCCATAAGTGGAATGAATGTATATTTAAGTGAATCATCTGAAGTGTTTACACTTCTTCTTCATCCGTCTGTTTTTATGTCTCCTCTCCCAGAGAAACAGGAAGCCCCATCAGAATGAAGAACATCTTAGTGGAACATGTGTTCCGCAGCCCAAAAGAACTGCTGAAGCTGAGCGTGCCCTCGATAGTTTATGCTATTCAGAATAACATGGCCTTTCTTGCTTTGAGTAACCTCGATGCAGCAGTTTATCAGGTATGACCTGAATCCTGTCCTTTTGTTCAAACTGGGTGTGGACCACTGGTGAACTTGTAGTCTTTGCTCCACCCACTGACCTTACAATGTATAGACTAGAGCAGAACAGTTCCAGAAGATCAGTCGATGATCAAAATAGTTGCCGATTAATTATTAATTTTCTTTCCATCTTCTACTTGTTGTAGCTCGAATGACTGTTTCGTAGCTTTTTTTTTACTATTTGGTGTCTTTTAAGAGAATATGTCATTTTATGATTTACTGTGTCAAATAAAGCACAATGACACTATCTTTGTCAAATGAATGCCAGATTAATGCCATGCTTCTGACTGAGATATGTCAATTAAGTGTTTCATTGCTGCTGTCTTTGAGATCTAGTGTAGCTTGGCAGTGAGCCAATCAAATCTAACTGCACAGCTGAGGCCTGAGGCTGCAGCCTTTTCAATGGACCACTTTATAGTTTTGATCATTTTTTCTTCTCTAGGCAGCAACAAACAGCAGTTTTTATTGACCAATCTGTGGATGGTTTCTGTATTAATTACTTACCCACTTAGTCTATGAAATGTCAGAATATGTCTATGATATATTCTCAAATCCCAAAGTGACGTCTTTAAATGTCTTGATCCTGACCTTTTGAAAAGCTGGAACCAGTGAATATTTGGCTTTTTTTGCTTGATAAATTACTCCAAGAATTGATCAGTTATCAGAATGACTGTTGATTTGTTCAACTAATCGTTTCAGCACAACTAGACGCACATTGTTGGGGCGCAAAAGCCGAAGCTTGCAGTTCCACTTTGGTTTCAGGGTAGAATGCTAACAATTCAGAGCACATTTAGGGAAAGTAATCTTCCAATGTATTGACCTCTCCAAAGTTTGAAGTTCATGCTGAAAACAAATAGTTGCCCTGTGTCTAATAGTAACAACAGTGATTATTCTGTATCAGTATAAAAAGGAACTCTCAGTCCACCTTCCCTCTATGAATAGGTTTTAAAAAGCAATAGATATTAGACCTAACTTGTGTTTTCCTGTGTAGGTGACCTATCAGCTGAAGATCCCATGCACGGCCTTGTGCACAGTCCTCATGCTGAGCCGCTCTCTCAGCCGGCTGCAGTGGTTCTCTGTCTTCACGCTCTGCGCAGGCGTAACCTTCGTCCAATGGAAGCCTGCAGAGGCCACCAAAGTTCAGGTGGGCGTGGCACAAGTTAAATTTTAAAGGTTAAAACCATCCTGGTGACTCTCACTATGGATTTTATTACCTGCATGTTCTCAGCCTGCAGGGGATATTTTACCATCTGTCTGGTGGCTCACGTCATTTCTTTGTTTCCTTCCAGATTGAGCAAAATCCTTTTGTTGGGTTCATTGCCATCGCTATTGCTGTGCTTTGCTCTGGATTTGCAGGTAAAGGTGGCACAGGATTCTGTGTTAAAGACTGGCAGTGGCTTTTTATCCATTATTGATTAAGCTACCACACATAATACAAAGACCCTCAGTAACTAAACAAACACTGTGCTAATGCATTCACCAGCCAACTCATTATGTGCACTACCAACTGATGTCATTTGCTTAAATTCTTTTATTTGCAATGAGTCCAATCTGTCATCTTGTTTTTAACGTATCGTTCTTTGAGGTATCCACCATCAAATATTTGTGAATATTTACTTGCACCTAACAGTTACTACTGTTTCTACTTTCTGATTTAGGCGTTTACTTTGAGAAGGTGTTGAAGAGCTCGGACACGTCTCTGTGGGTGAGAAACATCCAGATGTACCTCTCCGGCATCGTGGTCACCCTGATCGGTGTTTACCTGAACGATGGCAATAACGTCCTGGAGAAAGGCTTCTTCTTCGGTTATACACCCTGGGTGTTCTTTGTAGTATGTAAGTATGACTAACCCTGAGGAGTTTTCTATTTGATTTCACTTTTCTTCACAGTATTTTAGCTAACATTGCTCTTTGCGCTTCCAGTCTTGGCCAGTATGGGCGGTCTGTACACGTCGGTGGTGGTAAAGTACACAGACAACATCATGAAGGGCTTCTCTGCTGCAGCCGCCATTGTTCTCTCAACTGTGGCATCGGTCGTCTTGTTTGGACTACAGATAAGTACGTTAGGTTCTCATAACCACATTGTTGGTATACTGATGATGGAGCAATAGATCTTTATTGTTTTTGCCGTCGGGCGAGGGTGTGTGTTATTAGTTTGTGTGGTTGTGGCTTGTATGTTTGCACATTATCAATAACAGAAGCATTTGCTCTAGATCTTACTAATGTTTCTGCAAAGGACGCAATTTGGTACTTATTGCAGGAAACATGGAAACAGCGTTCAATTGATACACTTTCAATTAATTAATTCCAATTTATTGCTGAAACACTCTTGTAGTGGGTGCACAGCAGGTCAGCTGAACATGCAAACATGTAAAATGTGCCTACTGGGAAGCATACCATTTAAAAAAAATAAATAAATAAATATGGAACTTTTCCTCTGCAAGTTAACAACTGCTTTTAAATGATAAACTCTTAAAGAACTTTGTCTATATTTCTCCTATATTTATGACCAAATCACCAAGTCCTTTCTGGGGAAACTCCCCAGGAAATTTCTGGACCTATAAAATAATTTGTTCTCCCATTCATGTCATGCTGCCATTCCACATTTTTTATGGTGGAAGTGTCTGATTTTGCCTTTCTTTCCCTCTCGTGCAGCAATCACGTTTGCCTCTGGAACCATCCTGGTGTGTGTTTCCATCTACCTATATGGACTTCCAAAGCAAGACACATCCAAGCTGAGCCTGCAAGACACAGACAAGGAATCCAAACAGAAACTGATCAATGTGTGAGACACCGACCCGCAGCAGAGGAGTCTCTCTCGCTGGTGGACAAGGTCTGTGTTGTGATGGCCACCTTTTTATGGGGACCTAAAGCTCCTGCACTGACGAAATCAGGGAGCCACTCTTAGTTAGTTGGTTTCAGAATGAACACGGGCTCTGTTCAGTTCATCACGTAGACGACAATGTAGGTCTGCTCCCTCAATCCAGCCCACTTCCACCCACATTGGACTTGTTACAGTATGTTTCCCAGATCATTTTAAAAAACCTTAATGTTTTTATTGCATTATTTGAGTCATCTTTCAGTTAAGAAAAAAAACAAAACACATTTGACTGATTTTTTTAACTGGCCCGCATAGCTAGCTGCTTTTAAAGTTTGTAAATAATCTGAAGGTATCAGTGAAGTCTTCTAATTCATCTTCAGCCATGCTGGAGCGATAAGTACTAACAGGGCATTGTTACTATTATTTTGATGCCTCCATATATCTGTTATAGGGGGCTTATACACATCACAACTCCTTATCATGGAGGTTTCTTTTTCAATCAGTGTCTTATGTCCAGTATCACATAGTGCTGATTCTGAATGTGCCCAACTCAAAAGGAAAACATACTTGAAAGAAGGATGACAACAGATTGCATGTGTGATTATATGTTTAAAATATCATCTCTCCAGTGTCTTGTCGTCTTTTGTATCACGTCTGTGTCGCCTTCTGTTTTAAAAGTAATTTTGAAGCTTTTATTAAAACTGAATGGAAATAAGACCATCTCTGCTCAGAATGAACTATTTTACCCCTGTACTTTCAATTCATTGTTCGCTTAACTCCTTACAGTGATTGTCTAATCATAGTTTAGCAACCGTAACTAGGCATGGCAGACCCGTCAAGCGATATACTGCATTTGAAGAGTTTGAAGGGTGGTTTCTTTTTGTTTTTGTAGCCTTTCCAAATCAAAAAACACAACAGCGAAAGTGTAAGCGTAAATTAGATTAACTGTTCTTTTTATTTATACGTCTTCTACATGGATCCTCAACTGGTGAGGATGCTGATCTTTGGACATGCAGCTTTAGTCTCAGTCTTTTACCAGTTTATTGGGTACGCCGAAACAAAACTAATGCAGTCTAATACAACAATCCTGTAGTAAATCCTACCATCATGAAGGTTTTTCTTGAAACTTCTTTGAGAGGTGTTTCTATTATGTTGTCCACCCCATTTATATCAACAAGGGTAAGCAAAATAACAAACACCTCTTTTTTAAATACGTTTATCCATGTGCTTAAATACAGCAATATTTTCTCTTGTTCCTATTGAACAAGAAAGTATCTCTATTCATTGTTTTACAGTAAACTGGTTGGCAGGTTCTGTTATGCAGAGAAAAGCCTTCAGTTGAAACTCAGCTGAGCTGGTTGTATCAGTCTAACCTTGATAAAACATGCTGTGGGTGAAACTGAGTTCAATGAAGGAAGATGATTTTATTTTGAAAATATAATTTACAGTACAAATTAACTTTAACAGTGCAGTGCCTACAGAAAAAAAACTGAAAAAACAAACTTTCACATTTTATCAACCGGTGTGATGCCCAGGATCCTCATCCCACTGGCCAGCACTGAGCAGGCTCCGCTGAACAGTCGTAACCTTGCCTGTTGACATTTAGCAAATCAGTTAACTCTGTATGTGTACGTACGTACATGTTTTTACATACATAATTACATGTTTTTACACACACACACACATACATGTTTACTTACATGCATGTTTTTTCATACAAATACAGGTTTTTGATAAATGCATACATACATGGTTTTACATACATGTATTTTAGACAAATACGTGATTTTTCATACAAACATGCATACACATACATACATTTTTACATACATGTTCTTTCATGCATACAAACATACATACAGACATGTTTTTACATGCATGTTTTCTCATGAATACATGCTTGTTTTTTTCATTCATTCATACATACAATTTTATGTACATGCATACATTCTTACATGCCTGTTTTTTCATACATACTACATACATGTTTTTTCATACACACAAATGCATGTTTTTTCATACATACACACGTTTTCGCATACATACGTTTTTCATATATACGTTTTTGCATACATACATGTTTTAACATACATACACGTGTTTACATACATACATATTTTTCATACATATTTTTTATGCATACATGCATGTTCTCTCATTCACAAATACATACATGTTTTTACATTCATACACACCTACATACTTTTTCATACATACTTACACACACGTTTTCGTAAACATGTTTTGCATACATACATGCATTTTGTCATTCACACATACATACATGTTCTTTCATACATACAAACATACAGACAGATATGGTTTTACATGCATGTTTTTTTCATTCATACATACAAATTTATGTACATACACACATTCATACCTGTTTTTCATACATACTACATACATTCATGTTTTTTCTTACATAGCACATACATACCTGTTTCTTCATACATACATGTGTTTCTTACATAGCACATACATACCTACATACATACATTATACTATACATACTACATGCTTTTTTCTTACACACACATACATGTTTTTTCATGCATACATGTCTTTTGTTTTTACATTCATACACACCTACATACACACACGTTTTCACACACATACATACATGTTTTTGCATACATACATAGACATGTTTTTACATGCATGTTTGTTATGCATACATGCATTTTTTCATTCACACATACATGTTCTTTCATACATACATACAAACATACATAAAGACATGTTTTTACATGCGTTTTCTCATGTATACATGCATGTTTTTTTCATTCATACATACAATTTTATGTACATACACACACATTCTTACACACATACATGTTTTACATTCATACCTCTTTTTTCATACATACTACATACATTCATGTTTTTTCTTACATACGTTTTTCTATACATACTACATACATGTTTTTTCATACATACACACCTTACATACACACACACACACGTTTTCGCATACATACCTTTTTTTTCCATATATACATGTTTTTGCATACATACATGCTTTTTCCCCACATACATACATGTTTTAACATACACGTGTTAAAATACGTACATATTTTTATGCATACATGCATGTTTTTTCACACATACACACGTTCTTTCATACATACAGGTTTTTACATGATTCATTCACACATACATATGATTTTATACACATACACACGTTTTTTACATACATGTTTTTACATGCATACATACATACATATGTTTTACCATACATACATGTTTTAAAATACAAACATGCATGAATGTATGAAACAAACATGTAAAAACATGTTTGTATGAAAATTATGTATGTACATATATATATGTTTTTGCATACATACATGCGTTTTTTCACACACAAAATATACATGTTTTTACATGCATGTTTTCTCATGCATACATACATACATGTTTTTTCACACATACACATAAATCTTACATACACACATACATGTTTTTTCATGCATACATGCATGTTTTTTTCATTCATTCATACTTAAAATTTTATGTACATACACACACAATCTTACATGCAACATGCATGTTTTTACATACATAAATGTTTTTGTTTTTACATTCATATACACCTGCATACACACGTTTTTCATACGTATGACATACATGTTTTTTCATACATTCTACATATATACCTACATACAGACATATTTTCTCATGAATAAAGAAACATGTAAAAATATGTATATATGTGTGTATATATATAAACACATGTATGAATGTATGCATGTAAAAAATATGTGTGTATGTCTGAAAAAACATGTTTGTATGTCTGAAAAAGCATGTATGTATGTATGTAAGAAAAACGTATGTAAGTATATATGTATGAAAAACGTGTGTGTATGTATGTATGAAAAACGTATATGTAAATGTATATGTGTGTGTGTGTGTAAAACATGTATGTAGAAATATATATGCATGTATGTGAAAACGTATGTATGTGTGTGTATGTACGAAAAAACATGTATGTATACATGAATGTATGTGCGTGTGTGTGTTTATGTATGTATGAAAAAACATGTATATATGTAAAAACATGTAAGCATGTGTGTATGTATGTATGAAAAACAGGTGTGTATGTATGTATAAATGAATGTATGAATGAAAACAAATGTATGAAAAACATGTACGTATATATGAAAATATGTAAGAAAAACATGTATGTATGTACATAAAACGTGTGTATGTATGTATGTATGAAAAAGGTGACCTAAGTATGTATGAAGAAACATGTATGTATGCATGTATATGTATGAAAAAACATCTATGTATGTATGGATGAAAAAACATCTATGTATGTATGTTTGAAAAAACGTGTGTGTGTTGTGTGTGTGTGTGCGTGCATGTATGTATGTATATAAGTTATTTTCTCTCTACCTGTGCAACATCCTGCAAACTTCCTTTCACAGGCAGCTCTCTGTGTGCAGAGGCGATCAGGTGGCTGGAGGAGATATGGGAGATACAGGACATGAATACAACCAGGTAAACATTGAGCAGCAAAAGTTCCCAGTCCCAGTATAATGACCAAACCCTCAGAGCTAACATCCTAATCCTTACCACAGCCTCAATAAAAAGTTGACGAGGTGCTTGGGCTGCAGATCCTGGGCTGACTGATACAACACCTCATCATAACTGCAAACAAAGAGCACATTAAGTAATTAGTGAAACGTGGAGCAAATATTGATACAACACATGGCAAATGGTGACAGCTTCTTTTGTTGTCTCATAATTGACACTATGCAGGGAAATTTGGGGATGTTTTAAAAAGTGGTTTGCTTACCGAAGGAGGTGCTGCAGGATGGTGATACTTGTCTGCTCTAGTAGAAGAGATGGATCAAATACAGCTGCCTTTGCAGCCTCATTCCTCCGTATTAAACTGCAGTAAGAACACAACAGTAAAGGTGTGAAGGTCATCATCTTGTTGGCTCTGGCTTTGGAGGGTATCCAAAACCGTACATATCTACATGTATATTTAAAGATTAATGTCTCGTTTTAATGCTTTTCTTAATCTAAATCTAAATCCAAGGAGTGACAAATGATCAGTGGATGAACTATTGTGTATTTTATATTGCAAACAAAACACCAAACCAACTTTGGAAGTGACCTCAGAGCTGAATTCTTAAAGTAAAAACATGCTGACTTTTGGTTCTTAGTGGTGCAAGATTGAACAACGGTGGAAAGTACTGTACTTAAGTACAAATTTGAGGTACTTGTACTTTACTTGGTTTCCATTTTATGCCAACTTATATTTTATACTCCACTACATTTCAGAGACAAATATTGTACCTTCGTTCATAGTTATTTTGCAGATTAAAATTATTTTACATGCAAGACATGATCAGTTTATAAAAGCAATGTTTGGATTCAACTATCCAGCAGTATATTAAAAAGGATATACAGTATATGCGTATAATATTGTTGATTATTAATTGTTTATTGCTAATTATATGTTCAATCAATCAATGTTAATCATTTTCTGTACTGCTTTTGCAATATATACTTTCTGATCTGTCATGTCAATAAAGCTCATTTGAATTTGAAAAAAAAAAAAAGGATAGGCTCATGGCCAATATGAGCAGGAAGAATTATTACAGCAAGTAAAACCAGTTTCAAAATTGTGAACCTATCCTTTAAATACTTAGATTTAGCGCCAATGATCCACTATATAAAATAATATGACTCTAAAATGGGTCATTAGTATGTTTACTGTTGACACTTAAGTACATTTTGTTTATAATACTTAATGTACATTTAATTAAGTACAACTTTGAATGCAGGATCTTCACCACCTCGATTGTTAAATTTTAATGAACATAACGTGGCACCTGATTAACACATAAAGTTAAGTATGACACTGATCAACATTACCTCCAATAAAACATTAGCTCAATTAAAATAGTCGATTAATCGATCAAAATGAAATTAATCGATAACAATACAAAAGTAATTTATGAAGCAATAACACGAAATGTGAGGATCTGCTTTAAATAACTGTCAACTTTTAAATTTTGCTGAACGAGACATTTAAAGGCCACAGGTTAATCAGTTAATCATGGAAACAATAATTTGTTGCAGCCTTACTGTAATGGCATTACACTGCAAAGATTCACATAATTAAATCATCAAAATGGCCATGTGACAACAGAACTACTTGAATTTCTGAAACTGAGTTTCGTTATTCTCAGCAGCTGATGAATACAGACCTGCAGAGTCGAGCATGCGAGTACTGGAGGAAGACTCCCGTGTCTCCCTGAGCCTGCAGCATCCTGTCCCAGTCAAACGTATAGTCTGACTGCAGTGGACCTTTGAAGTCCTGGAACAAAGTCAATGAAGTCTCTCTTGTCACACTGTGCGGACAAATCAAGGAGTGACACAGGTAGTGGTTGAATATTTGACTGAATATTCCAAAACCAATTACCTGGACTATTAGTGCACTGATTCCCACTTTCTCTGCTGTGTCCTCTGGGTCATCCATTTCCTTTGTTGCTGTGGAAACCAAATCCAGGTTCATTATTCCCATATTGGGCAGTTTTCTTAGTACCATCATGCATATTTGCCATTTAAAGAGATTGAGAAGGGTAATGTTGGATTGCTTCCCTTACTATGACAACCACAGTAGTTTATAAATCAATATCATGGCTGAAGGTAAAATTAATTATCTTAAATTACGCTGTGGTGGAGACAACAGGGAGCATCCATGTTGAGCTAGAGGAGTTGTGTTTGTCAACTTGAGAAAGACAGTTTGTCCCAGTTCCATACTACATACAGACTGAACACAGTATGTTTTTATAGTGACTGTACCGTTAGACATCAAACTGCCATTTTAAAATCAAACTTCCCAAAGAGACAGCAAACAGTTTTTTCCCCAAAGTGTAACCCTCCACAATTAGTTTCTAATTCTTCCATGTCATTGTGCATTGCATTGTGGGTGAATAGTGTCCATCAACGGCACACTCACAAATCAAGTTTTTTTTGGATGCAAAATGACCGTTTTGGGTCTAATTTATTTAGTCACTTTTCCGGTGTGAATGCATTACATGGAATGAGTATATAGTATGTACTTGGGGCACAGATCAATTCGCCCACTACGACTACTGGAAGAACAGCGCCGTCGTCCTGTTGTGTGATGCAATCAGATAATCCCACTTGATGCTGTAAAAATGGCAAAATTCACACCAAATGTGTGTGTTTCAATACCAAAATATTCACACCGCACACGCCAGTTGCTTGAGCATTGAAGTATTGATTATGTAGGGAAAATTTAATGCTAGGACGTATGCAAATATACTTTTGTTAAAGAGTCACGTGTGCTCTGCGTTACTTTTTGACTGGCTCATGTTGTGCAGCATCCTGGCCCGAGCTTCGTCCAGCACGTCCTCCAGAAACACCACCTCACCGCTCCGGGTCTTCATGCCCCGCACCAGGCCGAAGGGCACATGCTGACACCTGCAACCAGTGGTGGAATATGCGTTTATATCCTTTACTTCACTAAAAGCAATACCACACTATATAAATACTAAAGTATTATCACCACAAATGTACTTAAAGTATCAAAAGTATCAAAAGTAAGTACTAATTAAGCAGAAGGGCCCTTTTCAGTGAGGTGGAGCAAATTTTAAGTACTTTATAGACTGTTGAGTATTTTGACAAATACCATACTGTATGATATTTTAAAAGTTTATTATATATTTTGAAAGAAAATGTTTATCTTTGTAGTAACTATAGCTGTCAGATAAAAGTAGTGGAGTAAAAAAGATATTATTTCCCTCTGAAATGTAGAGTAGAGGTATAAAGTACTTGGTTACATTTCACTACTGCCTGCGACAGCATCAACACACATATGAGACCAATGTTTCTAATTAAAACAGATGTCTGTGGTGGGTGGGGTGCTGATTACGTACTATGTTTTTAAACTTGGTTACAATTATAAAGACAGTGACAATACTACATTTTACAATATTACTCTTTGATCTCTTATTAACAGCTACCCGTCTATGTCGTGTGTGTGTGTGTGTGGTTGCGCATTCAGGTATTTTTCCCACTACCTGTTGGCCCAGGAATGTCCCATAGTGAGCAGGATCTGGAACAACTGGTGGAAGTGATTCGCTTGACTTTTATCGGTCTTAAAAAGAAAAACAAATGCAGAAAATTGATAAATATGCAGCGACAAAGGGCATGGGTAGAGTGTGAAAGGAAACAAGGGAGGAATTCAAGAGTAGAAGTCCAAGAGAACAATCTGAATCAACCGTTGAGTACATCATGGCACAGCGGGACAAACATATCAGCATATCACATCATCATAGACATTCAAATCAGTGATATGCAGACTGCGGGTTAAACAAATATCCACACATCCGTTTTGCACAGTGTTTGGTTATTTATAATGTTTTGCATATTTGTTTTTGCTGTCAACAAAGTGGATAAAAATGACCCCTGCTGTGAAAAGTGATACTGCTGAGTCAGCATGCGCTGCAAAAACATGGATGGCCCTTGAGTTTATGTAGGAAACAAGTGGCCTTCTCTTGCCCGTTACATGGACAGAATTTTTCAGTTGCGTGAGCGCAATGTGTCCATTTTCCTTAAAACAGATTCAGGAAAAAAAAGACATGATAAAAATGATGAAGTGCCACTTCATATCTTGATCATTTTGGGGATCATTTGGAGACTGACGGAGTGAAGCCTTCAGCGCAGCATAATGGATTATTCATTTAGTAATCAAAACAGTGGGCTGCAACTAATAATTATTTCCATCATCTATTCATTTGGCAATTATTTCCTGTCGTAAGACAAAGAAAAGCAACAAATCCTCACAATTTAGAGCCTGTATCTTGGGAATGTTTGTGATTTTTTGCTTGAAAAATGATGATGAAAATAATAAATCAACTATAAAAATAGTTCACGATTCATTTTCTGTTGATCGACTAATCGGCTAATTGTTTCAGCTCTGCAAAAAACTATAATGATGAAGATAATTAAAGCTCTGTTATGTACTCATCACTCAATGCTATTTCCATGTCTTGTTCTACTGAAGCTCATGTTGTAGAGAAATGTGTCTCATATGCGTAGACAGTGTTAGTTAACTGCTCCATCATGTTGTTAAAGGACAGCAATGTAACACTTCTAAAGTAAATGTAGAGAGCGTGAGTGCGTGAGAGTTTCCTTACCACATAAATCATCTCATCAAAATGGTACTTTTCTGTTCGGTTGATAGCTGCAGCAAGATCTCTGAAATGCAGAAAATGGAAAACAAGCTATCATTGCCACTAGGGCTTATTCATGTGATAATTCGGCTGTATCTACGTGTACTGCACGCTTGTCTGTATTTAAGACAACCACAGGCAAACATTTTAACTAGTTAAATTCTTTTCAACCAATATTTGATTGTATATATGTTTAATGGTTTTTCTTTCAGAATGGGCTTCTTAAACATTTCAATGACATTTTATAAACTCTGAGCCTGTGAACCTTCAGCCTTTTCTCCAGGACAGGACAGGACGGTTGTAAAAAAATACATATTTTAATTGGCCCTCTCGCCTCGTGCTGACCTGGTGATGTAGAGAGTAGTGCCGTCGCTGCGGAGCACTGTGCAGACGCTGCTCATGTCTCCAGCAGGGGAGAGATCCACTATACCTGTTCCTCTCCTGTAAACACAACAACCTCCATGAAACCAAGTGATGTAAGCTCGGGGTCGGCCGTCATTCATTGAATTATACATCAATGTCAACGGCAATAAAAACAGCATGCATTCAATTATTTTTCACACGTGAAACACTATACAAAACAAATCACAGAGTGAAATCTGTCTCCATCTTGTCTCTGAAGACATGCTGTTGGGTAGTAGTAGGCAAACATCGGAAAAACTCACAGTATTTCTCCATATTCTTTATAACTGACCAGCAACTGGATATTTTTGAGACTGATACTTATATTCATCATTTGAGAGTTTAAAAAAAATGTTTTAACAATATATCCACCGATACATTTTTGAAAATAAACTCTTCAATTCGTTTTTTAAAGAATTGTGATCAAGATTTGTACTGAGCGGGACATTTTACCCCTACGTCCAAACACACACATGCAAAATCACTGACAGCCAACTAAACATTGACATCAGTCGCACTTCAGTGGCAACCCAGTAAATAAACTAACTGGGAGCAGGTAGCCGGTCTACTGGCCTCCCAACACATGTTCACTGCGAGTCTGTCGTGTCAGTTACTGATCACATGCCATCACATGCTGTCACATACTCAGAGGTTTTCAACAGGCCTCGGCTCTGCAGCTGCTGCACCACCTCCTGGGCTTGATCTTGGTGAAAGGACTCCCCGGAGTAAATGTCAAAGTGGACCCCTAACCGCTGAAATCATTTGAAATTAATATTAAATTAAACAATCACTCATTACAGTTAATTATATTTATTCTACTGATATTTTCTTTTCTCCCATCACAAGTTTATGTTTTGAGTTTGGCTGGTTGTACCTTGTAAACGCGTTGATACTCGTCCACTGTGATCTCTCTGAACTGTTGCCATAACGACACAGCCTGGCTCTCATGCTGCTCCAGCTGTCTAAAGAAGTCTCTGGCAGCCTGTTTCATATCCTCGTTGTGCTCTGCTTCCTTGTTCACTTGAACATAAACCTGCAAGACAAAAAACTCTGAATACTGACGAACCGCCACGGTAATGTTGAAGAAAAGCCCTTTTAACAGCGTTTAGTCTGTTGATGGCGGGATGGCAGTTCACCTGTCAGCCAAATATTGAACACTTCTTCAAACGTGAAACACACACTAATTCAATAATTGCAAAACTGTTCTAAATCCTACGGCTCTCTGTGACTAGAGTCAGTGTCTGTCTTCATCCAAACTCACCTCAAACAAATGCTGCAAGGGATTCTGTTTCAGTTTCTCCTGACATCCAAAGTGGCCAAACCCTGCTCCCAGCAAGCCTGGAATCAAAGAAGGAAAACTGGTTTCATCAATAAAATCTGGACTTTATGGGACCAGAGGACACCTGCTGAATATTTTATATATATTTTATTATTTACTCACCAAACTGCATGCCCCAGTCTCCGAGGTAGTTCATTCGAATAACATTGTTTCCAAGGAACTGCTTTAGGTTAGCGATGAAGTTACCTGGAGATGAAGATTATATTTTCTTATTCCAGTTAACTGACTTTACAACAATAAATAACCAGGTGTTTTTAATAAGGCTCCTTTAAATTTGTTTTTATAACAATCATGACCAAGAAATGTACCAGGCAGCACATTTTACAGCTGAAAATTAAACTTGTCACTACTCTCTGGTGGACAAACTGCAGAATGGTTTTTCAAAACATATCTTTGGCTTTTCTGCACTTCAATTTCTTGTCATTGATCAGCTGACATATACACTGATACCGATAACTCCATAATGAGCTAATATCGGCCCATTTATAGTTTACAGCGCAACTCACATGCATATTAATCAATCAATGAAACGATTTTGGCTACAGTTACTATCGCAATCAACTTCAGCCAAAACTCACCAATAATTGTCGATCGCAAGTGTCCAGCATGGAATTTTTTGGCAATATTTGGAGAGCTGCAACATAAACACACATTAATTCTGTCTGGTGATAATCTATAAGACTTTGTCTGTAATGTTAAAGAAAACATACAAACATACCTATACTCCACTAATGTTGTTCCTCTCTTGAGAGTACTGAAAAGTTCACTATTTAACCTGTATTTCTCATCCTCCTCCTTTCCAAATGGCTCCAACATTTTCTAAAACAGATGTAGTAGATTATACAGATTATAGTCACAGCAGAAGCAGTCAAGGCTGTTAATTTCACCACAGTGGAAAAGAAAACTGTCAAACCTGGACAAGAAGTCTACGATTAACCTTAAAGTTGACCACCCCACATCCAGCAGATATGTCTTCCACCACACTGTCCAACTTCAACTGAAAAACACAAAGCAGATTTCAAGGGAAATACAAAGCCGTGTGTCTTTCAGGAGACTTAAGAGTGCATCTACAGAAATAACAGAAGAGGAAATATTCAATTAACTGATTTTGCTTGCTGGTGGAATGGCAAGGCAAACTCTATATTACACATTTCATACACATGGGCAAACTTAGTGTTCTGTATATAGCTTTTAAGTATGTCTAACATGTAGGGTGGAGCATTTAGAGCTTTATAGACAAGTAAGACAACCTTAAAGACAATTCTGGTGCATTGTGGAAGCCAATGCAGTAAATTGAGGACAGATGTATAGTTTCTTAAGTCCCTGTTATGAGAGTGGCTGCAGATTTCTGACTGAGCTGCAATTACCACACAGTCTTCTGAGGAATACCAGAAGGAAGGCCATTATAGAAGTCTGTTTTATAGATTACAAAAGTATCTACAAGTCTCTGTGTATCTGTTTTTGCAAGTATCCTCTTATTTTTCGGATATTTTAAGTGGTAATAAGCTGATCTCTTTATGGAAACCCGAAAGCAGCATCGAAAAGGAAACCAAGATTTCAGCTTTAGATTTAACGGACAAGGTATCAACAGACAAGGAAGATGGCCAGGGTGGCTGTAGCTCAGCTGGTAGAGCAGATTGGCATGACATGAATCTTACCCGAGTGGCCAAGTCCTCTGTCTGCAGCTGAATGTCCCCACTGGCTGGTAAAATCCCATTGATTCGTAATGTGCTGATTGACAGTTTGAAGTCAGCAGTCTGCCTGAGGAGTACAAGGTTCAGGTCGCTTTAACAGACACATACAGAGCATCTGACTCAAACAGAGAATGAATGTTAAACACCAACACACTTAACTGTTTCTTAAAAACTGGAACTGCTGACAGAGCTGGTATGAAGGCATCCTCTGACTGCTGCAGCGTGCTGCCCAGCTACACACCAAAACACACAGAGAGGTAGAAGAGTGAGGTGAGCTTACAGTGCATGGGCTAACTGTTATGTGCAAGACAGTCCTGCCTCCCTCTTGTTTTGACTTGCTCCAGGGTCAAGGCATGCTGCTGAGTTAGCATTAGCATAAGCATCTTTCAAAACGTTCAGCTTCATTACCTTTGCTGCAATACTTCGTCTGAAGAAACAAGCCATGTCTCTCAAACGTGCAAACACAATATAATGACAAACGTGTAGCAATATTAGCTACAACGAAATGCTGTGTGGTTCACATTGACATAGCTACTCTACTTCCTCTTTAGTCACGCCGCTTCCTCTCAGCTCGTCCAATCACAGGCTTCGTTCGCTAACAACGTCAGCAGCTAGAAAAGGTTTGTTTGATTATATCCTCCGTTGCTCCCGACAGAGAATATCCCATCTCCGGGTCACTTAAACATCTGAAAACGATGTTCCAACCTTAAATATTTTCCTATAATGCCAAATATTCATGATTGATATTGTTACGCAGTCGACCACTATTGAGGATTTTCAGTTATGAGAATATTGTGGCAGGTGGGACAACCGATGCCCAATGTGCGTTTATGCATAAAATAACCACACGGCACCCATGTAAATATCAAATTCTGGAACATTACATTTCAAATTTCAAATTAATCCTATTCATTATTTTCATAATTTTGTGGCGAGTGCTTTTTATACTTTTCCAGGACGCCTGCACTCTAGGTTTTGAAGCACACCTACTTTAGATGGCTTTAACTTTGAAACTGATGGTTTTAAAGATGAGGTCTTGAATCAGGAGGTCCTGATAGTTCAAGTAAATCCAAAAGCTTGAAACTAACAATTATCCTGCCCTTTTTCGAGTAAGTTTGGTGCCACACTTTGTGAAATATCCAGTTCCCAAAATATTAAATTGGTTATTTTTCATAATTTTGACACACCTTAGCCTATTTCAGTCACTTGTCTGCTCCATCATGCGGTCAGCTAAAAATACTTTATTATTGTAATAATTCCCTACAGAAAAAAAAGTCCCAATGATAAATGTTGCCATGAAGGTCTGAGATTTATCCTAAATAACTGGGACAGTGTCTGGAAAAAGACTTAATCCTTGAGACATTTTTTCCATATTTTGAGCACCACAAACTAAATTCCACTCACCTTCACAGCGCTGGGGTGACAGCCCATGACTCACTGACATATGTAGAAAACTGTTAAGCTTTGCATGTTTTGTGTGATCCCTTCTGAAGACGGAGTGGTGGCAAATTGAAAACCCAAACAGACCTTTGTGTAAACACTTTATTTAGTTCGCTTTTCTTGAATCAAAGCCCCTTTATACCTACAGCAAATAAAATCATGAAATTTTGATACGATGGAACAAAAGTCAAGCAAAACATTTTTTTTAAAATACAGTGTATACAAATGTAATAGCAGTAATTGCCAGTACAGTTTAAAAACAATGCTGAAAAAAAGCCAAGATGCCTCTTCCTAGAGTCCCACGCTGAAGGCGGCCTCAGTTCGTCCACTCGTTGTTGGTCAATCCCTTTTAAAAATATACATATAGAGAAGCTGCACAACTAACATCCTCTCTAGGAAATAACTAAATTTGACAAAAAAATCAAATCAAAAGGCCAAGTGTTTGGTGGCAGTCAGCCTTTTACGAAGGCATCAGAACAAAGCCAAATAAATATTGACACGGCAGTTAAGAGGCCACTGATAGAGTGACAGAGAGTCCTTGAACAGGTTGGCAGCAGGAGGCCCTCCTAACTCTGGCAGACACAGCAAACGTGGATGCCACTAACTGATGCCTGAGGCAGTGAGTCCACATAGAGGCGATATGGCACAGCTAGGAGAAAAGTCCAACTAGACCCACTGAGTCTCTGGAGTAGCTTGCAGTAAACGGTATTCCTGGATATCAGACTCCGACACTCAGGAAACATCTGTAGAGGACAAACGAGGAGACACAAGCTCAACACTGCGACTAGCACAGAAGTATATACACACACACACCCTCACCTTTCATCTCTTCAACAGTATAGGCAAACTCACTGTTTTACTAGATCTTATACTAGAGGAAGAAAAGGTCACTAAATGTTTCGCTCAACTCAGATGGAATTAACTGCAGCAGGAAGTGAAATTGGATCACCTGATTTCTTTGACAGAAATTTTTAATCCACCACTGACTCCTGTACCTGTGGTGGTTCCATCTGAGTGAAGAGTAGTTTTTTTAAGGTTAAACAGACCTTTGTGTAAATGTTGGATCTGAGTCTTATTTTTGGATATTGTCTTTGTATACCAAATCAATGAATTTCAGAAAAAATATTTTCAGTGTTTGCCTGAAATAATATCCACTTGTTATATTAGCATAGTTCAAACTTTCTCAATTTAAACTGATTTACAGAAGTGGGTGAAAAATTAGGTAAAAGTTGGACCGCCAGGGTTCGTGACAGTGGAGAGGAACAAATACTGTTTTATAACAGACTATAAACTCTACTTGAAATGCTGAGCCTAGAATAAGATTTTCATTAACGCTGACCCGACACTATGGTTTAACTTAAATTGGACAAAGTGGATTGTGGGGCATTATGACAATGACTGGGGACACTGAATTCTTTGAGTATGCTGCAGGAAATACTGTCTCATGTTAGAGGGTCAAGTCTCCTCCCTCGCACTTTCACATTCTGCTGTAACACTACTGTTATTTGTGAAGCTGAGCCACACCTTTGACAGCAAGCTACAGTCCACTGTGCAAAATGTAAACACTTGCAAATTGGATTCCAATTCAGAACTGGTAATAAAACTCGACTCCATTCTTAAATGTCTGTATTTTATCCGCAAATGTTGTCTCAGGCTTTTTAAATCCGAAGTGGCAATAATAAATACTCACAGCTGGCAGGCTGCTCTCCGAATCTTCGCATCAGTTGATCATGCGTGAACTTGACAAAAGCATCATATTGCTCTGTTGGAAGAATAAAATATTTGTTGGCACTGGATTATACACTTCAAATTGTTTTCTATACCATTTTCAAACAAAATCATACCTGCAAGCTTTGTTGTCAGTATCTCGTCGTACTCCTCACGGATTTTGTCCTCGCGCTCTTTCAGTAGTCTCTCACAAATCATCCCAACCTGTCTGAGGGAAAACAAAGGCTGCTCTTTCCTGGTGGGCGACGAGGCACCGGAGGATGTACCTGTTAGGAGAGTTAACATCACACAATTAATACAAGACAGATGACATTAAACACTGCAACCGCACTGCAATCTGGTCAGCCTCATATTACAATAGATAATACACTGAAATTGCCCTTTTTTATTGCTGAGCAGGTATGGCAACAAATATGTATTGTGCATGAGTGCCATCACTGTTCCTCATTTATCTGCAATACCTGACACTCTGTCAAAGCATAAGTCCATTTGCGTTTTTCCACAGAGTGAGGTTAAAAAACTCCATAATAAAAAGAAAGTAAAAGGACAAGGGGGGGGGCTTTCCATCTCTACTATTTTTCCTCTCTGGGGGATGGCTAAGACTATGGCATTTGTTGGAAATTCAAAAAGGTAAAAAACATCCTAACTTGTTGATGTCAAGTGGCTGTATAGGTTAATGAATTATAGAGTGGTGACAAAACGGTCATTTAGTCTGAATATCAGGCTTGCAACCACGTGTCATGGTCAGTTACTAGAACCCATGTTGCTGTCCTAACAAGAACAAAGGCAAACAGTCACAATAGATTTGTGATATGATCAGCTGATCGGTAAAATGATTGGTATATAAAAATACATTCTTATGACTGCAGACCCTTCTTCTAAATAATGGTAGACTGCAGTTTAAAATTACCCTAAAATTCTGAGCCCAAAAAGGAGGTTGATGGGTTTGTGAAAACTAGTGCCATCGGTAGCTACGTACCTGGTAGGGCAGATCCACTGTGAATGTTCTGCAGGTCCAGAGGACAGCAGCCGTCTGCCTGCTGGAAAGCACTGTCCAGGTGTCGTCGTTTCTGCAGCCGCTTGTACTCCTGTTTGATGTTGTGTAAAATTTGCTCTGACATAGAAAGAAAAACATTTGCTCCATTATCTAAGTAACATCTTCACGCAGAGACGCTGTACTTGTATGGAAAGAAAGGCATTGCAAAATTCACAAATTTGATAATTCCATGTGGCCTTCCTGATGGTGCTGTACATCATGTCTTACAATAAATCATTCTCCAGTTGAGCGAGCATCAAATACTGCAAGCAGCACAACATCCACCCATTACTTACACAACAGCAACACAAACCTTAACGAAATGTTTCCTGTTATTCCCACACTTTACTTCCCCAAACCACAGTAAACAAATACTGAAAAATCAAACATTCTTCCATAAAAACTGATTCACGGCATATGCCGAATTTACTAAGGGCCAATAAAGATTTAGATCACATGCTTTTCATTATGTGTTTATCAACAGGCAGCATTGAACACAACACTCCTCATTTAACTTGACAAATTGCGTCTGGAGTTTCGTTTCGACCACACGATATACACCGGTACACACTGGGGCAATGCTAATGGCGTACATGCTAACGTAGTCCACTTTTACCATTAAGAATGGTTTTACCATACTACTAATGTGACGTTACATTGAAATATAAACTGTCAATTTAGATTCCTACCTGTGGTGAGTCTGGACGACACTTCACCGAAAGGTGAGGGCTCCATACGCAAATATTTCTGTGGTGAAGACACCGGAGACATGATCGGAGCGCACCTCCTTCTTTTAGGGGAAGCCTGGCTCATTAGCGGATCAAAGTCCAGAGTCCTCTTCAGAGTAGCCCCACAAGCCATCACGCTGAAATGTGTCTATTAAAAACTAAAATAGAAAACCTCAAATTCCCTCTGTTCTGGGAGGGTCGCTGACCTGGGCCCCGGTCTGTGCTGCTAATGCTAGCTCACGTTAGCTAGGTCAAACGTCAGCAGCGATTCCAGGCTGCAGACAAATACGCACTATTTTCACCTCTCGTTGTCTTCTGCTGACAAATCACATACAGTCTGAGTTGCCGAATATATCTTGAAATATTCTGGATAATATAAATTAGGATAAATTTGATATTAGATCAGATGATCGCAGATTTTGCAGCACTAGTTCCGACAACTATCTATAACGGCTCAGTCTAGTTTACCTTTTATTCCATTCTATTTTATCGGTTCTGAGCATGCGCAAAAAATGGCTCATGCTGGTACTTGTAGTTTTTACTCCCTATCGCGCTCATTAGTTTAGTAGCTTGAAGACTACATTTCCCGAAATCTTTGAAACTGTGCTTTTTTCAAATTTGTTTTGTTTGCTAACAAAACCCCCAAACCACGGCAAATTTCTGTTTCACTTAAAACGGTTAAATACGAGCAGTAAAATGCCACTGTAAACGTATTTATACAAAATAGTCAATATAATACTTAGTCTGTTTTTAGACAGAAATATATTACACTGTATGAGGATTTGAGGGAACTTGTTTTAAGTCAAATTACCAGACTCTGCTTTTCTAATTGACTTATATCAAAATGTATTAAAGTTCATTGGAAACCTAGGTCAGTTTTGCAAAAATGCAACTATAAAGATTAATTATTCCAATGTTAAGGTATTTAATAGTATTTCTCTGCGGTAAATGAGTACAGAACCAAGTACTAAATGTGAGCCAAGTGTCTTGAATTAGGAGCATATTCTCAGAAAAAATAATAATGCTGCCTGAGAAGAAATCATTTGAAATTAAAAATGAAACTATAGGTTTAGTAGCATTAGACATTTCCCTACCATCACTACAACTTCCTCAACCACCCCTGTACACACACATATCTTGAACTGCACAAAAATGGAGGAGGATGTGTGAGCCACTGGTATTTCAACACTTGTTCTCCTGCCAAAAAAGCAAAACATTTTATGTCCATGGTAATATAGGACTTCACTCGACTGTACTTCCTCTGCCATTATCCTCCAGTGTCAATCTGGAAAGTTGAAAGAAACCAAATCTATGGCATAATGTGAACAAATTGAATTCTAAAGTTATACATAAGAGCGTCTAATAACTTCTGCATCCTGGTCCCAGCAAGGGCTGCAACAAAAGATTATTTTCATTATCGATTCATCTGACAATTGTTTTCTCAATTTATTATTATTCATTTGGTACATAACATGAAACCCCAAAACTTTCAGTTTATCATCACATAAGACAAAGAAAATCTGCAAATGCTCATAACTAGGTAATGTTTGGTAACCTTTGCTTGAAAAATGTGCTAAACAATCATAAAAATACTTGCTATTAATCTTCTGTCAATCAACTAACCATATTGGCTCTAGTTCCAACCCATGTTTATTTACTTATTTAGGTGTTGTATTCAACCCCCTAAATGCAGCCTCTCACGCATGGTAGAGTAAACCCACCTCATGGCTTTTTGGTAGATAAATGAACAAAATCCCGTTGACATCTGTGTGAACAGATGTTGCAATTTTCCTCTCCCTCTAAGCCAAGAGATGAAAAGCACAGAGCAGATGTTGCTGTCAGAGGATGCTGTGGAGGCCATTTTCATTCAATTTGTCACTTTCAGGGTTACAAGAAATAACCTCAGTGATAGTAACAAAGCTAAAATCAATGTGTAGAAATGTTCTCTTTCTTCTCTTTCTGTGGGGTGGCCACTGTTGACAATGTAAGATCTTCCACAAGGGGGCACTAAAACATCACTGATGGCTTTGGGTTGCCGTCATCTCAGGGCTCGGCTTCCTCTCTCAGTATCTGTTCCTCTTGAATCAGTGATTGTTGGATGAATTAAGCAAAATGTGCTGAGACCTCATGTTTCCCATCTTCAAACAATCAATCAAATAACTGCAGGCGAATTGACAACCAGCTGCAACTTTATTCAAAAGTCTGAAAACAGCAATACTAAAAACACTTGACTGAATGTGATTTTTAAGTCATAGATTCCTCATTATGCCACCACTGTACAGAAGCCACTTGACAGATGACATTTTGATCTTCAATACTCAATAATACAAGAGGCAGCAAAGCATACTGATAAACAGCTGTCTGGATAACTTTACACCAAGATAAATGTCTACAGAACAATTGTGCTGTGAGATTTCTAGATTAAAAGTACTACATCACATCTTCTCAAATTCTTTTGTAAGGTCAGTTGTTGACTCTCCGCACAATGCATACACACAGACTTCCATTCAAGTTACCAGCTAATGAAAAGACCCCTTGTTTCTTTGTTTAGATAAGTAAAATTAACAGCAGACATATTTTTATTTAGAGTTACGCCAAAAGTACTTCACTAGGCCTGTGCATGGGTTGCTTTTATTTTTCCCCAAAATGATGCCCCGCTGCAACAGTAGCACTAAAACAAGTCACTGCAATGATCAAAAGGCTTGGGGCTGGAAATATATCACCAAGTCACAAGGTATTAACACACACGTACAAGGCTGAATCCGGTAAAATCATACATTTCATGAAATGTTACAGTAGTGACCAGCACACTGTGTCCCAATTCGGTTTTGAAGAGTTCAAGCCTTTGCCAGAAGCTTGTCGTTGTTGTTGTTGTTGTTGTTGTTGTTGTTGTTGGCTGTACAGCTGAACAAGTCGATTTGAACACTTTATTTTGCAAGAAAACACTGTACAGTTGTTAGGTATACATTTGAACAAAGACACGTTACTCTCAAGGTCTAACAGCTAGCGAGTAAAGAAATGGACAACAGGGACAATCGTCACTCTGCCACAAAAAAACACCATTTCAGATTTTCAGATCCATTTACCTCCATCTCATTAGAGTTTATTTGTGATGGTGATAAATATGTTTGTTTGTTTGTTTTTTTATCTTGAGCATGAATCACCTCTCATTTCTCAAAATCTCTTCACACATTTGCCACTCGCTGAGTGTTGTCAGATGAAGTACAAAAGTGACACGTTTAATGGCTATTTTGGAAATAAACAATCAGAGTCATTTGAACTTCTTTTTTTTTCTTTTTTTTTTATCATTTCCTCATAGAAATGTCTGCAACATGTACATGAAGCCTGTAGAAAGTCAAGGCGTGGAAATGTGTTATATTTATGGTGCAAGACACATGTTTAAGTCTAAATGACACAGTAAAACATCTCGAATTAAAAATGTCAGTAGCCCCTTATCCCATAAATGAAGATATATTGTTTTCAAAACCTGAATACACAGTACAAAAATATAATATCACTAACTGGATATCATGAAGTCTATGGTAAACAGCAGATTTATGATAGTCTTTGATAATCCCTTCAAATTGTGAGTCCTTCCTATGAACTTGCAATACCATTTGGCACTTTGGCACACTATGTACTCACACACTGACATAAAATAATGCAACCACTGAAGCGTCTATGTGAGGATGTAAGTCAATACTTTCAGGAGAGGATTTTTTTTTTTAATGTGGAATATCTAACTTCTGCTTTATTGTGTTGAATGGCATTGTTTGAGGGGAGGATGACATTTACACAGTTTCCCCCGTGACGACCAATTAGACAGCCTCTGCAGAAGTTTCGGTTGACACAGACATTGTTACTTTGGCTATTTTCACAGTGGTCTTCACGCAGCTCTCTGCAGCCCTGTTGGCAGAAATGTTTCTGTTCTGGCAGTCCGACTCGAGGCTATTGTCCAACTGCTGGGCACTGCCCCTGCAGGCATGGCAGGAGCTGAGGAAGGCGTGCCGCAGGTCCTTGCTCCTCAAGGCGTAGATGATTGGGTTGACGGTGGAGTTGAGCAGGCAGAGCATGCTGCAGAATGCAAATACCGTCTTGATGTCATCGTCCATCCTCCAGAAGAGGTCATAGACCATGATGGCGAGCACTGGGCCCCAGCAGATGACCAGCACCGCAAGGATAAGCACCAGGGTCTTGGCCAGACGGATGTCCATGCGTGCCTGCTCAGGGCGTGTGGTCTGCACTTTAGTCCCATCTGCTGAGTAAACAACAAGGCTCTTCTGGGAGGTGCGGCTCAGCATTCGCACAGCGTGGTGGTGTGCTTTCCACAGGATGTATATGTAGGCGTAGATAATGAAAAGAACCAGCACGCTGGTAACACCGATCCAGAACAACAGGTAGTTCTCATCAATCAGAGGGAATATGTCTGAGCAAACAGAATTGAGACGTTTACAGTTCCAGCCCAGCAGAGGTAGCACTGCGATGACGATGGAGATGGTCCACATCATACAAAAGGCAATGACAGCCTTGGTCCGTGTCACGATGCGCCTGTAGGCGAGAGGCCGGTGTATGGAGATGTAGCGGTCGATAGCAGTGAGGAAAAGGCTCCCCACAGACGCAGTGAAGGATGCCGTGACTCCACCCAGCTTGAAGAGAAAAACATTGGGGCTGTCCTTCCTGTGGAAAACATGAAAGTCCAGAAAGCTGTAGACGAATATGACACTTCCCAGCAGGTCAGCCACAGCCAGACTGCCAATGAAGTGGTAGGACGGCCTGCAGCGGAGGGTGCGGGACTGAAAGATGACGCAGAGCACCACCAGGTTCTCCAGCACCGTGAAGGTACCCAGAGTGAGAGACATCACAGCCACAGCCAGCTGCTGGCTGGGGGTCAGGATCATGAAACACTCCATGTCCATAAAGTTCTCCCCACATTGTATGTTGTTAGTCTCATCTCTGAAGGTGCTCCTGTTGCCAAACAAGTCGGTGGCGTTGGTGGGGTAGAAGGGGATGCCTTTGAGGATGAGCTCCTCGTCTGCAGGTACTTTGTTCGGGAAGGAGTTGCTGCGGAAAGCAGATAAGGGCTTCTGCAGAGAGAAGCTGCCCTTGAAGTCTACATCATTGAGGGGGTCGTCATAGTTTGCGTCGTTGGAGCCCAGATACTGTAAACCAGATGTAATAGTCCGAAAGGTGGTGTCCGCCACACCGTCCAGCACAGATTTCATGGCTGTGTCTGAGGGTAAAACTGCAGTCTAAGACGCCTGGACAACCTACAAATTGATGACAAACATTTCAGACACGTTTGAAAAACCTGAAAAAAGAATCGCATGCATATTATGACAGGAATATTTGCAGCGGTGCAATGTTTGAGTCCACACCTTTGATATAAAAAAAAAGCCCTTAACATGAGATAACCTTCACATTATACACATATTTGGAGATATTTAGATTTTTTTGGTTCTTATAGTTTTGTTAACTGTAGATGCTTTTTTTCCCCCCACACACACACATTTTATAGAGTTCCTGGATTTGGGTATGAACCACATCTGATCTCTGAGAGCTGGTGTACTTAAATACTGTATCAGGCACCCTGCACCCATCAACACACATACAAATATTAATAAGTGGGCGCTTACTTTTCTTTTTTTACAGAACAGAAAAGCTGCTTATAAAAAAAACAAGAAGCATGAGGCTGAAAATAAAAAACGCCTCTTTTTTTTTCTATCAGGTGCAGAAACAGACGAACAATGCAATTCCTCTACACCTGTATATCCTGGAACACTACAGAGGCTCATTATCTCCATAAAACAATATACAGTAAATGTACATTTCGGTAGTCTTATTTGCTGTAATAGTAAAGACATATATGACAGATATAACTGCTCGTACATAATTTAAATATATGCAGAATTTGCACAGTTCTATTAATATTAGGCTCTTTAGGAGGTCTAACCCTTTGCAGGAGTGTAGATTTATCCTTAATCTGCTGCAAGAAGCACAGATACATTCAGGAATCCGCGCAACAAAAAGAAAAAGAAAAAGAAAAAAGAAGAAGAAAACACTTGATACTTTCAAGCTGGGACATACAACACAAAGCATTTAAAGTACTAATATAAACGAGAAAACGCCGTCAAAAGCCACAAGTAAACATTTAAAAGGAGCTTCTTTACCTTACATAATTCTTCCAAGCGCGCAGACGCGCCCTTTATCACCGCGCGTTAATCCAAGTCAGAAGCGCATCATCCGACCAGCACAGATCTTACATAAAGGGGGAGACAACCAGCGTGCATGTGTTAGAGTGAAACCGCCGTCATCACCATGATTATTAGCCTCTTTTTCAAATTCTACATGTGACTGAAGTTGATCTGTGGAAGTGTCTCGTCGCTCGCGGAGTGCGCTCCTGCTTTGTAGATACAGGTGGCCGCCGCTGCCGCTGCTGCCGCTGCTGCCGCTGCCGCTGCTGCTGCCGCTGCCGCTACCGCTGCTGCTGCTGCTGCTGCTGCCGCTGCTGGCTCCAGCGTCTCTCCACTCTTTTCCTCTGTGTCTTCACACTTATGAAGCGTCGCTCCTACAAGCCCTGTCACGTGTTTCCATATAGCTGTATCTGCCCAACCCATGAAGCTGTCAAGTGCGCTGCACAGGAACAAGGGAGCCGGCAGTGGTGGGGGCTTATACAAAAAAAAAAGAAAAAAAAAAAAGGATCAGATTTGAATTCCCAAAGCTCCTCTCAGCAGACGATGTGCTCGGACAAAGAACCAGCATGAGCGCAGCACAAAGCGCACCAAAAAAAAAAAAGATTGATTAAGAACAGCTTAGAATAACCGTCTTATCTTCCTAATTCACGAGGTAAATTGTGAAGACAATTTCTACATTTTGCAGGAACAAAAAACAAAAAAGAAAAAAAAGCTGCATTTCTCCCATAAAATCTCCACATGAAGGCAACTTTTTAATGGCACTCAAAGGCAGATAGAGGTTGCAGAGTTCGTTGATAGTCAGTGCATGTCTGTTTATTGTGTGAATAATTAAGTAAAATTGAGAATCTCAGAAAACAGAAAGCAGATTCCATAATTTCTGATGTTGGCTGAGCTGAAACCAGCCATCCTCACAGGCCTTTTTCCTGCCTCTCCATTTGTTTACTGATATTCTAAGTACTAAAAGGTGAGTCAGTGTTTGTGTTTAGATAAGAAAAGTACATATTGGGAATAAATACTTCATTTATATCATATTTTATTGTACACTTCACAGTCGCCCTGATGTCCCTTCTCCTCGGGATTAACCAGCTACTTATTAGCACATTCAATCAGATTACACACCCCCAAATTAACAAATCAGATCCTGCTATGAATCACAATGACAAAGATGTGGCCTTTGCTTGGCTGTAATAAAAAACAGATTCAATTCACTGATCATGAAGGATTTAATTTCCTTTTATTCATTTGGTTATATCCATGCAAACATTTTAATGCCCCCCCCCCCCCCCCCCCCTTCTTCTTCTTCTTCTTCTTCTTCACACTGTCTTGCACAACTGCAGAATCGTTGGTGCAGGCAGGAGTTGAGTGGCTGCATTGTCGTGGAGACAAAATCAGAATAGATGCATTAATGGGACATTTTGCGGCCACAGATTGCCTCAGCAGACAGAACATTAAAACCTTGTGCCACTCGGGACCGAAATGAGTCTATGGCTCCATCACAATCACAGGTGTAATTGTTAATATCGCTCAGCCATGGCTGCCGTCTCTGTCTGAAATGAGCAAAATGTTCTACCTCACGAAATGAGAAGACATTTATGGTCAGCAAATGACAGAAATGTCTAAAAAAAACAACAACAACACAGATCTTGAGAGGTTAAGGTTCATTTTTACGTGAATTTAT